>NW_007729424.1:71826-76752 GCF_000696425.1 Galeopterus variegatus | reverse complement strand
GGGATCCGAACCCTCGGACGGGAGCGCCGCCGCGCTTCCCAAGCGGCGCACTATCCAGTGCGCCACCGGGCCGGCCCGAACCTTTTGTTTTAATAAATGTATTACAACGTCAAACAGATTTGCGAAAGCAAAGAATATCTCTCTTTTTTTTTTTCATCCCTAGAACCTTTTGTTTTAATAAATGTATTACAACGTCAAATAGATTTGCGAAAGCAAAGAATATCTCTCTTTTTTTTTTTCATCCCTAGAACCTTTTGTTTTAATAAATGTATTACAACGTCAAATAATTTACAGCTTGAGCAAGTATTATGCTCTATTTTTCAAGTGGTTTGGCTATATTATATTTCCAACAATACATATTGATTACTTACCATGTGTCGGTATAATTCTCTACATTTTACATTTACTCTCTCATAATGAGGACAAATGCGCTGCAAACCAGGCACACAATTTTATGTATAGGGAAATTTATAGACAGGAATTCTTTTTTGCCTATTAATATCAATGGTATGTTTAGAGAAAAGAATTCAGACTTACTTTGCTGCTCATGAGCTGATGGATTTGAAACAAATTACTTAACCCTTGATCTCATTTTCTTTTTATGACAATTGAAGGAATTCACAGGATTTTCTCTAAGGCTCCATTCAGTTCCAATTATCTGTGAGTCTATGAGTTAGAAAAATGGAAACAACTCAAGAATGCTTTGATACAACAGTGTAAAAGTATAAAAAGTAAAATGTTTAAGGAGGAAAATTGCTCTGAGGATACTAAAGTTTCCCCAGGTTTAACGAGCTCTGTTATCTACAGTTTCATGAAACCTAGGTTCAGTGTTATTTTTTGAGAACCTCATAATTTAATTAGATTATTTCATGTCTGGATGTTTGTTAAAAAGTAAATAAAAATAAAGCTTGAAATCTAAGCTAAAGCACAGACTGAAATTCTCTGTGTGTTACCAAACACAAGTCCGGCTGCCTGCTGCCCAAACAGAAATGAATGACTCAGAAGTCAAATTGTTGGTGGAATAGGAAGGTGGTTTTATTTAGCCCTGAAGAGACAGCAAGCCAAACCACTTCCCTGGTAAACCTGAAGGAGATGACTAGGCTAAAACCATTTTAACAACTCTAATTTACCAAAGAGTTTTTAAGGAGGAGATAGAAGAATAGAATGTGGGAAGTGAAAAGCAAGAGGGAGAGGGATGCGTAAGGGGCCAGGTACAAATCCTTGCCTGTCTGGCTTCTGTTCTTGTCCTTGATGTTACTTTAGGGTCCTGCAGGATTTTGATTTGCTTCAGGGTGAAATCAGCATAGCTTTGTAGATGTCTTCCCTGGTTTCTCAGGGTCTGGATAGTACACATATCATAGCAAGTCTGCAGCTCCAGGCTGACTGGAGAACAACTTTACTTTTGCGTAAATAATGACATCTTGTCCTTCAACCAAGGTTCAAAATCTCAGATAACCATGGGAAAAAAGAGAACTCAAGGAAATGCATGGTAAGGAAAAAAAAAAAAAAAAAGCCTGTTTTAAAAAAATTTCCTATAGCCCAAGCTGTTTAGGTTCCTAATGTGGCTTTGCTTCTGCTCACTCCAATACAAAGAAAATTTTAGTCTAGATGGAAATTGCACAGAGACTAAAGAAAGTAATATTACTAGGAAGAAATCTTAAGCTCATAGAAAACTTGACTGATGGATGTAAGAGTTGGCGTGCTAGCAGAAAGCAGAGGGCACAATCAAAGATTTAATATAGAGTCACTTGTGGAGGTTTAAAGAGGATAAAACATCACCAGAGGCAGTCACAGACTAAACACATCATATAACTGTAACCTCATATAGACTTAAAGAGCAACAGGAGGAAACAGGGGTAATAAAGTCTGCAAAGAAATCATGGAGGGGGGGGCCACCTCACAGAGCTAGTACCTTAGAACAGAGCTACTGTCAGACCCACAGCAAGGCAGGGAGGGACCAGAGAGTGGCAGGTGCACTATCAATATCTCAACTTTTTTCTAACACTACACTCTAAAATCCCATCAGTGTCATCCATTGAGTAATTAAAGATATAAAGGCAGTCTATAGAGATCATACAGCGTAAAAAAGAGGAGGCAAAAGAATATGGGATAAACTAACGTACAATATCATATTGTCAAATCAGCTGCACACAAGTCAGAAATCTTAACTAGTGTCAGATTTTCTTAATGATTTCAAGGATAAAAGCAGTCCAGTGACACAGAGCAAACAGGAGATTTCTCTTTTTATGAGGATAACAACCATTGAATTAGAGCCCACCTCAATAAGTGTGACCTCATTTTAACTTGATTACATCTGCAAAGACCCATTTCCACGTATGGTAACATTCACAGGTTTGGGGAAGCTAAGAATTTTAGTAATTAATTAATTTATTTTTCTTTTGGGGTGGGGATGGGTTTCAACCTTGCTTGACTTTGGTTGAAGATGAAGACTATCTGGAAATGGAAATAAGGGATGCTATAGATGACTTACTGGATAATCCTGGAAACTTAAATCAGCACAGTAATTGTTGCTTCATTAAACTTAAGATAATAAAATAACCCTCGATATATTCACTGTGAGTATATAGAAATGGGAATACTAAGTAAATGATTTTGTACAATAATCTAATCTATCATATTGCCCAAGTCTAGATAAGTGGGCTCTCTTTTTGTCCAAAAATAGCAACCAAAAATCTCATCCTTGTTCACACCATACAGGATTGACTCTCTTTATGGTACCATCATAGCAGAGCTAATCAGCATCTCCCACATTGCTCTAACCTGACATTAGCTTTCTCGCACACAGTTGTCAATTTCCACTGCCTACTGATCTCGGATTATTTCAAAGGGTATAGGACTTTGCCTCTACTTCCTCTTGCTCTTTAATACTGGAATGGAAATATCTACTTTTAGCTTTCTCGCACACAGTTGTCAATTTCCACTGCCTACTGATCTCGGATTATTTCAAAGGATATAGGACTTTGCCTCTACTTCCTCTTGCTCTTTAATACTGGAATGGAAATATCTACTCCTCATTTTCTACACCCCCTCTGCATTTTGTTCCTCATTTTTTTTCTCAGTGACTTCTCATTTCCATAATAATTATTCTTAAGCATGCGTTTTGTAATATTTATAGCATAAGACGTGAGGTATTATCTTAGTACCTTATAAGAATATTATTTTTTGAGCATTTTGTATGGAATAGCTCCATAAGGGCAAAGACAGTGTTCTAGACTTTCATGAATGAACAAGTAATTTTATAAATATGACGTGATTTTTACTGATTAATGAGATTTTATTTAAGGACAGCTTTTGCCAGGCAGGTTTTATGTAGTTTTAAAGACATTGACATTATGTTAATTATATCACTTAATTGTATATCACATATTGCAAAGTTGATATCCTAACATTTCATAAACCTGAAATATATAGGTAGCAAAGGAATTGTACAAGGTCAAAACAATACAAACAGCAGAAATGTGATTTGAAGGCAGAACTTATTCCAAGTACATGTTTCTTTTAATACAACACAAAGTCATTTAGCTGCCATAGTGTTGACTGATGTTCCATTAGATGTTGCATATAATTAAACTTCATGGATTTGAGTAAAGTTTGCTTGAAAGATACCTTCTATTTTCATACTGATTTTAAAATTTAGACAATCTTGTGGCCAATGAACTTTGTTTTATTGTGATTGAGGGTCATGTCAGAATGAAGCCATTAAACATGAGATTTCCACACAGTAAGCTTAAATTTGCCAGAAAGTGAAAGTTTAATAAGTGGGAGATACTATAAATGTCACTCCAAATGTGAGCCAATGAAGAGGCAGGAAATGATTCAATAGAGTGTTTTTAAAACGATGTGTAGGCCAATTTGCAAGAAATACAGTTATTTGTTTTTGGGATGATTTTTATGGAACCCATTCTTTTGGAAATCTCAGTGGAGAAAATGGTATGTGTGTGACCTTACTTTATCCATTTTTAACTGGAAGTTGTAAAAATGAATGTTATTTGGGAGAAAAACACATTAAGAGAAAATTTTTCTTCAGAACAATTTCTGCCTGCATTTGACAGGCAATTGAAGGGCTTTCTATTTGCATAAAGCAAGGAAAATACAGTATAAGAGAAGTATAATGCCAACATCTTTATTTTCAATAACTAATAAGGGATTTTGCTATACAGAAAGCTATTTGCCATAAGAATAAATTATATAAATGGGCACAACTTCCCATGGTTGAAAGAGGTCTTTTACGTCATCTCACACAACTGCTTAGTTTTACAGACAAAGAAACTGAGAATCAGGTAGTCAAGAAATTTGGCTATTGGGCTATGGCAACAGTAATGTCTCATATCATGCAGAACACAAATTCTAGTTATGGTAATGCTTTTCTATCATTTTCAGTGTGCACTCTGCCACACTGCTTCATCAAGAGGTATATTTAATGTGTAGAGCTTACATAAGAAGTCCTTCTTTTCTTTATTTTTTACTCATAAGAATAAAAATGAGGTTTGAAAATAAAGATACCAAATTTTACCTATGCAGTCTTTGACCTAGGATGGTTTGACATACAATTTTTTGACTTTACATTCGTGGGAAAGTGATATCAACTCAGTCGAAAACATACTTTGAATTTTGAATTTTTATCTTTTCTCCAGCTAGCGATACACTTTACGATACTTGCAATGCTGGGCAGTGCCATTGAGGCACAGCTACCAGTCAGCCATGTGATCATGAGAGTATACAACCAATTTCTACAGTGCACTATATTCAATAAGTCACATAAGATATTCTACGCTTCATTATAAATAGTCTTTGTATTGATGACTTTGCCCAACTATAGGCTTATGTAAGTGTTCTGAACACTTTTAAGGTAGGCTAGACTAAGCTGTGATGTTTGGTGGGTTAGGTGTATTAAATGTACTTTCA
>NW_007729424.1:66368-70948 GCF_000696425.1 Galeopterus variegatus | reverse complement strand
TAGGCTAGACTAAGCTGTGATGTTTGGTGGGTTAGGTGTATTAAATGCACTTTCAACTTACATTATTTTCAACTTACAATGGGTTTATCAAGCTGCAAAAACATTGTAATTTTCCTCATAAAAAGAATATTCAGGCCTCCATTATAACAGAAAAATATTCTAATTGGATGTTTTACTTAAATATTTTACACTTTTGTTATTCTTTAGGTGACCTCTGTGAATGTCAAGTGGTTCTTTTTAAATAATTACATCAATTTATTCTTCTTCAACAAAGCACTAAATCTTGTAAAAGTCTCTTTGTCCTGTGGCTTATGTACTATAAGCTATTAGTTAAATAGAGTTAAGAAAAATCTTGCTGAAATACATTAATTAGGGACTATTGCTGATATCAAAATGATACATTTTCTCACAAAACTGCTGTGAAAATGTCATCTTGTATTTGAGATAATAACAGTTAAATGTATGATAAATACATTCATGATCTATGTTTTTCCAACAAGCAGACCATGTTCTTTTNAAAATGATACATTTTCTCACAAAACTGCTGTGAAAATGTCATCTTGTATTTGAGATAATAACAGTTAAATGTATGATAAATACATTCATGATCTATGTTTTTCCAACAAGCAGACCATGTTCTTTTAGTTAAATTTTAGTGCTCAAAAATGTATCTTTGTGAATGTGATAACTTATTTTCAAATGTTAAAAGAACAATGCATAACTGTAATATATTTCTATATTTTTAAGATAATTTCACTCTACATACTTTCCTTCCTAAACTCATTTAAAAAATTTCATAGAAATAATTCCCCTTTAATGAGAAAGTACATAATATGAAGAATTTTGGGTTTTATACATGGTCAAATCCTCTAGTTCTTTAGAGGAGGCATTTGCTGAGATCAAAGCAAGTGAATTATTTTTTTTTTTTCTGTTTAGAAATCGATTATGAAGTATTTAAAGAGAATAGTGAGGGAATGTGCTGTTTTGAAGAGAGGGCTTAGAAAATGAATTTAGAAAAGAAACTCAAGACTTTACATTTAAATATTCATGGATTGAATTTGTCATGTAAAACAAGTGGATTTAGAAAAATACTCATGTTAATGTTAGACTTCTCTCTGTGTTCATTAGAGCTTTTTTTTTTTCCCACTCAGTAGTAGCTCTGTACGGTTTTAGAATTTGTGGGTCTATACTGATCTTTCAGGCAATCAAATAGATTATCAATGATGTACATGGTGAATATATCCAATTTTCACCTTAAAAATAAAACATATTACTGATTGCACGTAACTATAAAGGTTTTGGTGTCTTCAATACTTAGACAATCTAGGCCACTAGGATAGGGACTTTTAAGTTAAGAACATAAGGCCACAAAGTGAGTATTCACAAGGGAGTTAGGAATAAGTGATGCCACACAGAAGAGGTGATTTTAAATTGGACATGGAAAGATAACTAGAAACAACTCTCTCTGAAAGGATTTGACATCCTAGCAGTGGAACTCTATGTACTGTAAAACTCATGGATAAACACATACTGTAGTTTTGGAAAGGTTAGTGGTTTATAGAAATAAATTACCTACTCCCACTCCACACCCCCATGGAAATTCGTTCTCTCTGTTCCTCCCTGCCTCCTTTCTCTCTCCATGCTTAAGTGCAATGTGAGCAGATCTCTGGGATTGAGACTTCATTTTGCTTAGCCATTTATTTGATGTTACATTCACATTAAAGTTCTTGTTATTATTTCTTGTTATTACTATCTGTAAAATGATTGATTCAAAACTACAGAATATCAGTTGATAAGATAACCTTTATTTAACACTGTGGACTTCCAGGAAAATGGTGGAATAGAGGTGCCCAAGGTGCACTCCTCCTACAGAAGAAGATTGAAATGGGCCTACTGCCACCACTGCTGCAGTCACCAGAACATGTCCAGTTCCAGAACTCTTGCCCATCACAGAGCAGCTCCTTGTAGAGCAGCAGTCCTGTGGGCTGTCCATCACTGCAGATGTGGACTCCACAGATGTGAAAGAGGTGGCTGCAACCACTGCTACCACAATTTAACCTGCTGCCACCAAGGACACTGCAGATGAGAGAGAGACAGCTGCAGCCACCAGCACCACTGCCAATACCATGAGGTAATCCTGCTGCCTCTGCAGACATTGCAGATGCAAGGGAGGCAGTTGCAGCTGCCAGCACCACTGCCATTCCCACAAGTTAACCCCGCAGCTACTGAGGACACCACAGACACAAGGGAGGCAATTGCAGCAGCTGGTGCTACTGCCACCCCCATGAAGTAACCCTTCTGCTGCCAAGGACATGCAGACTCCAGGGAGGCATTTACAGCCAGTGCTGCCATTGCTGCCACTACCCCTGTAGACATTGTAGCTGTTCAGGCCACCACTGTGGACACTGCAGCCAAGCAGGCAGCAGCTGTAACTGCCATTGCTGTAGTTGCCACACTCACCAGCACTGCCAGGCAGCCACCATTGTTGTATGAGCAGCATGGTGCTCCTGGAGCTACCACTACCACTCAAGCAGTCTGCCAAAGCCACCTCCACAACCACCAGTACCACAAAGACAGCCTGTTACCACAGCAGCCACAGTAGCCATTGATGCTGTGCAGGTGGACTGCCTTCTTGTCTCAACTGCATTGACATGAGGAGGGTCACCAGTGGAGTAACAGAAGAAGCAACTACTCTACTAGATGACAAGATAACATCATAGAGATGCTTGAAATACATAAAATGGGAAAATATGAGTCCACCAAAGGAATACAATAACTCTCATGTACCAGACCCCATAGAGCAGGAAACCCTTAAAATGACTGGAAAGGAATTCTGAGTAAAAATCTTAAGGAAACTCAATGAACTACAAGAAAAGTTAGATGATACAATGAACTAAGCAAAACAAAACTGAATATGAAAGAGGAAATTTACAAAAGGTTTAATACTTTAAAAAAGAATGTAGCAGAACTCATGATAATGAAGGAATCATTCAATGAAATAAAAAACAGAGCTTAAGCAGCAAGTTAGAGCAAGCAGAAGAAATAATTTTTTATTTTAAAGACAGTTTTTTCAAAGTAACTCAGGTGGACAAAAAAAAAAGAATTAAAAAAATAAAGAAAATAAAAGAGAGATAGCTGACAACTTCAGACATACAAACAGCTGAATCATGAGTGTTCCAGAAGGGGATGGGAAAGGAAGGCATTGAAAACATATTCAACAAAATAATAACAAAATCTTCCTAGGTATAGGGAGTGACACAGACCTTCAGATTAGGTAAGCTCAAAGATCTCCAAACAGATTCCATCCAAAAAGTTTCCTCCAAGGCACATTATAGTCAAGCTGACAAAACTCAATGACAAAGAGAGAGTGCTAAAAACAGCAAGAGAAAAACATCAAATCACCTGTAAGGGAGTCCTCATCAGACTAACAGCAGACTTTTCCACAGAAATTCTGCATGCCAGAAGAGAATGGAATGATATATACAAAATACTAAAAGAAAAAAAAAATGCCAGCCAAAAATAGTATACTCACCAAGGCTATCCTTCATAAATGAGGGAGAAATAGTGTATTCTCCACTCAGAAAAAAAGAGCTATGAGAGTTAACCCCCACATGACCAGCCCTACAAGAAATCCTCAAGGGAGACACGCATCTGGAATCCAAAAAACAATAATCACTACCATAAATATACAAGAAAGAACAAAAACCACAGTTAGAACAAAAGTGCAAATGAGAGCGAGAACTGTATCTTACCACTTTCAAAAACTAACAATCACCAAAGACAAGCAATAAAAAGTAAAGAGAAAAACAAAAGATATTTAAAACATCCAGATGAAAATTGATAAAATGCCAGAAGTAAGACTATACATTTCAGTAACAACTCTAGATATAAATGGGTTAAATTCCCCACTCAAAACACACAGACTGAGGGCCAAGCCCGTGGTGCACTCGGGAGAGTGCGGCGCCGGGAACGCAGCGACACTCCCGCCGCGGGTTCGGATCCTATATAGGACTGGCCGGTGCGCTCACTGGCTGAGCGCAGTGTGGGTGACACCACACCAAGGGTTGCGATCCCCTTACCAGTCACAAAAAAAGATAAAAACAACAACAACAACAACAAAAAAAAAAAAACCACACACAGACTGGTTGATTGGATTAAAAAGCTAGGCCCAACTATAGGCTGTCTACGAGAGACTCACCTAACCTGTAAAGATACACAATGACTAAAAGTGAAGGTATAGAAAAAGGTATACCTCCCAAATGGAAATAAAAAATGAGCAGGAGTAGCTATTCTTATATCAGATAAAAACAGACTTTAAACCAGCAACTATAAAAAGATGGGGATTGCAGTGAATCTGTAGATCACTTTGGGTAGTATGGACATTTTCACAATGTTAATTCTTCCAATTCAGGAGCATGGGATATCTTTCCATCTTCTTGTGTCCTCTTTAATTTCTCTCAACAGTGATTTGTAGTTCTCATTGTAGCGATTTTTCACATCCTTGGTAAACTTTACTCTTAGTTATTTTATTTTTGGGTGGCTATTGTAAATGGGCTAGTTTTCTTGATTTCTTTTTCTGC
>NW_007729424.1:64340-65692 GCF_000696425.1 Galeopterus variegatus | reverse complement strand
ATTGAAATTATTTATCAATTCTAAGAGGTTTTTTTGTAGAGTCTTTAGGCTGTTCTCTATATAGGATCATATTATCAGCAAACAGGGATAGTTTGACTTCATCTGGATGCCATTTAATTCCTTTTCTTCCCTGAATACTCTGGCTAGTACTTCCAACACTATGTTGAATGAGAGTGGTAAGAGTGGGCATTCTTGTTTTGTTCCTGTTCTTAAGGGAAACACTTTCAACTTTTCCCTATTCAGGATGATATTGGCAGTGGGTTTGTCACATACAGATTTAATTGTGTTGAGATAATCTCCTTCTATACCCAACTTAGATAGTATTTATAATGAATGAATGTTAAATTTTGTCAAATTCTTTTTCAGCATCTATAGAGATGATCATGTGGTTTTGCCTTTAATTTCATTGATGCAGTTATATTACATTTATTGACTTGCATATGTTTAACCATCCTTGCATCCCTGGGATGAATCCTACGATCATGGTGTATGATTTTATGTATATGTTGCCATATTCTGTTAGCTAATATTTTATGGAGAATTTTTCCATATATATTCATCAGAGATGTTGGCCTATGTTTTCTTTTTTTGTTGTGTCTTCACCTGGTTTGGTATCAGGGCGATGTTTGCCTCATAGAACAAGTTTGGGAGAATGGCCTCTGTCTCAATTTTTTGGAATAGTTTGTAGAGAATTGGTATTAATTCTTATTTAAAGGTTTGGTAGAATTCTGAAGTGAAGCAATCCAGTCCTGGGCTTTGCTTGGTTGGGAGACTGCTGATAGCAGCTTCAATCTCTTTGATTGTTACTGGTCTGTTCAGATTTTCTACATCTTCTTGGTTCAGTTTTGGCAGTTTGTGTGTGTTCAGAAATTTATCCATTTCCTCCAGATTTTCAAATTCGTTTTTGTATAATTGTTTATAACAATCTTTAATGATTCTTTGTATTTCCAAAGTATTGGTTGGAGTATCTCTCTTTTCATATCTAAATTTGTTATTTGTGTCTTCTTTCTTCTTTTTTAGTTAGCCTAGCTAATGGCTTGTCAATTTTATTTATCTTCTTGAAAAACCAACTTTTTGTTTCATTGGTGTTTTGTATCTTTTGGGGGGGTTCTATTTCATTTACTTCTGCTCTGATCTTAATTATTTCTTTCTGTCTACTAACTTTGGATTTGGATTGCCCTTGTTTTTCTAGTTCTTTGAGGTAATGTGTTAGGTTGCTTACTTGCCATCTTTCTATTCTTCTAGAGTAAGCATTTATTGTGATAAACTTCCTCTTAATACTGCTTTTTCAGTATCCCACATGTTTTGGTATGATGTGTCATTATTTTCATTAGTTTCAATAATTTTTTTTT
>NW_007729424.1:62641-63830 GCF_000696425.1 Galeopterus variegatus | reverse complement strand
GGGGTTCTATTTCATTTACTTCTGCTCTGATCTTAATTATTTCTTTCTGTCTACTAACTTTGGATTTGGATTGCCCTTGTTTTTCTAGTTCTTTGAGGTAATGTGTTAGGTTGCTTACTTGCCATCTTTCTATTCTTCTAGAGTAAGCATTTATTGTGATAAACTTCCTCTTAATACTGCTTTTTCAGTATCCCACATGTTTTGGTATGATGTGTCATTATTTTCATTAGTTTCAATAATTTTTTTTTTGATTTCCTGCTTAATTTCTTTTCAGACCCACTCATATAATCATAATAAGACTAACTTACAGAGTTTTAGATATACAATATGAGTTAATCTTATGTGGAAAAAATATTAGGTAAAAAAGTTTTGCTAATGTTTCTATGCATTCTTTGTATTTCACTGGACTTGTGACTAATTTATAATTTTGTTATTACTTTCATTACTGCTTGTTATTATTTCTTGCATCCTTGAGCTTGCTTAGACCACTCAACACTAATCCCCAGTGGCTCTGTTTTCACTTCCTCTGTGAGGCCATTGCTCTACTCCAGACTTTAGTTTTTGCAGTTCCAACTCTAATTTGTAATTAGACACAGGCCCCCAAATCTAGTTTTGCTTTATAGTCTGTACTTGGGGTTTCGATGGCTGGACTTTACCTGACTAAGAAAATCTGATTAACCTGGCCATGATTGATTCAGATGAAATACTATAGCCCTTTTCTCTGTCCTAGGTGGATATGTCCTGTTGGCTTCATTTATAATTAGAGAGAAGTTTTCCAAAAACCTATGGCATGGCTCCTATGGCAACATAGATTTGAATGAGACAGAGAAGGAAATAAAGATCAGGACACTGGTTATTACTCAACAGAGGTGTTCTGAACCCATTGTTTGAAGTTGAGACAGAAAAGCCCAATCTGATGTAATGATATTAATTTTATTTAAAGGTGATATACATTGCTTAGCTTTGGTTTTGATTCCTCCATCTTGAAGAAAGATTTGAGAAGTTATATTTTCATGGGAAAAATAAAACATTTATGTTTCACAACTTTTATGGCTCTTGTTATTTACTGCCATGTTTTGTTGTTTCCCATTTGATGGACCATTGTGTTTTCTGTCCTTTAAAGTTTAGGAAATTTACCATATTTGTGTTTTTCAATATGAGCACATGACTAATACTACACTTTTTTTTT
>NW_007729424.1:60050-61876 GCF_000696425.1 Galeopterus variegatus | reverse complement strand
TTATTATGGTAAAAGTTTATATAAATTGATATGGAATCATTTTGGGAAGAGCAAACAGCACAAAGAAGTCTATACAAATGAGGATAGTAGTTTGAACTGAGTCGTAAAAGCTGAGTTAAGCTTATCAGGCAGAGAATAATAATGAACGTTTTTAGAAGATAGAAACACCAGGCATAAGAAAACTGAATCATCTTGTAGAATTAAATTGGGCTCAGACAAAGAGAATGCTAGTCAATTTTGCTTATAAAGTGCTATGCTATATCTCTATTTTCTTACACTTTTCTATCTATATGTGTCAATTAATTATTTGGACTAAAAAGAATTATTTAGACTAAAAAGATGTGATTTTTAAAAACTTGATAATGCATATGGAAGCCAAAACAGCCGCACACATACAGTTGTATACTAGGGTTGGAAATGATAGGATTTCTTAACCTAATTTCTTAATTCAATGGACCTCAAACTTAAGTATGCAACAAAATCACCTGAAATTGCTTGTTAAAGAATCTAAAAGCACATTCATGAACATTAATATTAGAGATTCTGCTTTATTAGATCTAGGATGGTGCCAAAGACTTAGCTTTTAATATCTCTTGTTTTTCCTGACATCATTCTGATGTAAATTTTGCTTCAAAATATATAAATATGATCATATATTTAAATTAATTCATCACTAAAATATTAAAATTAGGAATTCATTCTAAGAAAACACGGTAAACTTGGTATATATATATATATATGTGTATATATATATATACACACACACACACACATATATATATATATACACTTATATTAATAAAGTGTTATGTAATGCAAAAGACTGAGAATATGTTATAGACCCAAGGTTATTCATACTAAGTTGTCCTTACTTCATTATAAAATCTTCACCTTTTAAGACGTTACTTATTTTTTTATTCCCAAAGTAAGAAAAATACAGTGCAGATTCTTTTCACTGACTTGCACTTAATACTTGGAATTTACCAATGAACTCTCTTCCATCTCTAAACCATAAAAGCAAAATTCCTGAGCAAGGACATTTTGAACATTCTACACTAATAGCTTACACCCTAACACATCCATGAGTTGTCTTTTCCTGAAGATATTTATGCCACTTGTGCTTGTTATAATTATATAATTAAATTAAGTCAATTTATAAGTAAATATATATTTACATATGTGCACAACTATAAGAAGAAAGAAAGTTATTTCTACAAAGGCTAAAAGAACATATGAATGGAAATCACTAAAGATAATTGCTTTTGATTAGTTGCTGGGACAACTATAAAAACTTGGGGGGAAATTATAACAGTCCAGAAATATTTTGCACTCAAGAGTGCTTCTTAAATGTTTGAAAATTCTTGCCTTATATGAAAGAAGCTTTGATGCATTATATATGTAGTTTACACAGGAAAAGATGATATAGGCCTCTAATTTTTTAACCTCCTCAAGGAAAAGTTCCCATCTGAATTCAAATAAGCATCACATAAAAGTGCATTTATATATTATAAGTCAAAATGTGTACAGGATATTTTTATTAGGTTTAATAGTCCTTCGCTTTAACAAACTTCCTGTTAACTAACTCACTATCATAGTCACATCAGATAAAATGGTTGTAGCAGTACGTTAAAGAGGACATTAAATGATAGAAGTGCATCATAGGAATAAAACAAATAACTCACTGTCAAACTGTAAAAATCAGGAAAGAGAAAAATAAACTTGGCATTACTTGGTTTGCAATGTATTGCTTTATTTCCTGACTTCTCAATTAGATAAAATTGATGTATTTGAATTCACGAATACATTGGAAAAAACAGAAATTATAT
>NW_007729424.1:57144-59684 GCF_000696425.1 Galeopterus variegatus | reverse complement strand
CAATTAGATAAAATTGATGTATTTGAATTCACGAATACATTGGAAAAAACAGAAATTATATATATATATATATTATAAATATATATATATATGTATATAAAATATATATATATTATATATATATATATATTAGTTTAATTTGCCCAAAGATAACCATGTTTGAATTTTATAGACTGTGCTTTGCTGTTGGAAATGTTTCATTGCCAAAGAACTCAGAGATAGTAATTTACATCTCAATATAAAAAAAAAGGAAAACAGATCCATGTGTATTAGAACTACATGCATGTAGTATCTGAAATAGGAATTTAAAGATCAGCTCATTCTTCTTTTACTGAATTCTCAACTAACAGGTTCTAGTAAAACAGATAAAGTTTAAAAAATAAATTTTTTCTACATAGCCTATTAGAAAATAAATTTCTGTGAATGATTAATATCTCAGAGCAAAGTTTTGGGAACTTCTGAAACTTAGATGCTCCTTTCTTTTCTTTTTTTTTTTTGTGTGTGTGTGGGGGGGCTCTTTCTAAACAACTGCTAGAAATGCAGTTTCTCTAGGTAATTAATATTTTAGCTGATACCCAAAGCAGTCAACCAAGATTTTAGGCTAAAAGTCAATCATTTCTCATCAGGAACCATAAATTTTTACATAACCTCTATTGAATTAAATAATTATGTTTAATTACATCTCACGTCTTCGAAGTCTGTTTGGTGTAGGTTCTCCTTGCATTAAAAATTTCATACATACAACATGTAAAAATGCAATAGTTATATATATATATATATATATATATATATGATGTCGAATATATTGCTTAGTTCAAGGTAAGTGTTTAAAATGGTAGTATTCCTTTCTCTCTCCACAACACATCTATAAAAAATGGAAAAACTTTTGAGCTGCAATATCTCTCTGATCAATTCTTGTGACCACAAAAATATGTTTATATTTTTGTGTGTGCTCTAATGATGATTGATGATTCATTATGAAATGCTTTGTCTGCAGCTTTTTGCTGTCTTTTCAGAAACAGCCTGTTACCCAGTGAGAGTTTGATGACTTGATTTTTAAATCAAGACATCAAAAAACTCCTTGATTTTTAAATCAAGACAGAATTCCAGAATGGTTCCTGAATTTAACTAATTGGGTCATTACTTTTAGTACAAAATTAATTTACTGTGTGATAGTTTTGTTCTTTGGCTTCCTTCTGGGCTAAATTCCAAACCAAATGTTATTACTTGTGGAGGCATATGATTTCTGACTTACTCATTGCAGAATTTATTTTGTGATCCCATGCTTAGATTTTTAACTTGTGATTATCTCCTACAATCATCTAATAATAATTATATTTGTTGGCCATGTTGAGGTTTTCTTTAAAATAAAATATAGCTGACCTTCCCAGAGTCCTGTAAACGTTTTTTGCCCCAATATCTCTTGTTACATAAAGTTTAATTGCAGTGCAAAGTTTTAAGGGTCCTGTTTACCTGTCCATACATTTTCAGTAAACTGGAAAATAGCTTCCTCTGTTAAAGAGTAGGCATTGATGAGCTATTGTATAAATTTTATAACAAATTGCATTTTTCTCACTCTGATTTAAAGCACTGATGTGAAGAGCAGAGGGGAGCTTTGGATAATTTAATATTTCAAAGAAGTTTTCTCCAAAGTTTGGATAGATTTAAACAAGTTCTCAGGGTCTTGGTCAATGTTAGTTTACTCTGAATAGGTAGATCTCCTTATGAGGTATTGACAAAATTTGAAAGACTCTGGGACAGTCTCTCAAGTACAGTGATTTCTCCACAGTGATGCCTTTTGAAAGAGAACAAATCTCTTCTCCCCTCTGACTTTAGCTTTGAAATTTAATCTACACAGTTCATATTTTGGTTATTTTTTTGCATCCCACTAAGCCAGAACAGAGCTGTGCTTACTTGGTACCTACCACTTGGAACAATTCTTTAGAGTTTTCTTTGAGTTAAAAAAACAAACAAACAAAAAAAAAAACTTTCAGCTTGAAACTGTGTCCACATAATGAGTCAAAGAAGACTGAGTAGATGCTGAAACTTTCCCTTAGGGCGCAAGGCAGAGTGGGAAAAACTGAAAGACCCAGAATTTAATTTTTATCTACCACACACCAGTGTGCCATTCAGTTAGTCAGCTTAGTTTTCCTGAACTTCCTTGTCTTCATTTGTACAATCAAAATGATATTTCTTACCTCATAGGATTATCGTGAAGATTAATATTAGATAACATTTATGGAGTGTGTACTGTGTGCCTGGCACCACACTAAACATGGTTAAACTGCACCAAAATCCTACAAGGTAGGAACTGAAATCAACCCCACATAACAGTGAGAAAACTGAAACACAGTGTGTAAGTAAGTTGCTCAGAGTCACATAGCTGTTAAATCGGGCTACAGAAACTGTGTTTTTAACCAGACTATGATGCAAAATATCTGGTCCAAAGTACATGATCAATACATAGTAGGTTCTCTCGTATTGATCTTCTCAGCTCACACAGCAGGACAAGGGTGAATTCCTTCACTGCATGTTAGTCA
>NW_007729424.1:55923-56712 GCF_000696425.1 Galeopterus variegatus | reverse complement strand
GAAAACTGAAACACAGTGTGTAAGTAAGTTGCTCAGAGTCACATAGCTGTTAAATCGGGCTCCAGAAACTGTGTTTTTAACCAGACTATGATGCAAAATATCTGGTCCAAAGTACATGATCAATACATAGTAGGTTCTCTCGTATTGATCTTCTCAGCTCACACAGCAGGACAAGGGTGAATTCCTTCACTGCATGTTAGTCATCCACAGTCCACCACACCTTGCTGAATTTGAAGCTGTTCCTTTCAGGCTTTGGTATAAATTCCTTCTCCTTTAGTATCTTTTCTCAGATTGTCTTCTTACCTCATTTTCTATATTCTCTACCACTCCAATCCTCAGTTTTTGTTTTGTTTTGCCTTTCCTGATAGGTGCTTTAAGTGTGTAATTAGTAATTTAGGTCTTTATTTATTTCAATAATATTGCTTTCTCTTGGCTTGCATGGCAAACCTTTTTTTAGTTTTCTATCTTTCTGGCAGTTCCTGCTCAGCCTTTCTGGTTGTCTCCTCATCCTCTGCCCCAATCTTCTAAATATTGGAGTGTTGCTTCCTGCTTATGTCTTGTGCCCTCTGTTCTTCTTTACATATGTAAGTATTTATTCTCATAAGAACCCACAATGATTAGAATTAGAAAACAAAATCCAGTAGGACTCACGGTGGATCTAAGGACATGTTACTCATGCCATGTGCCTCCTTTCTAACATGGTTTAGATTTTGCAGTGTCTTTAATTCTCACTAATATCCAGTCCTTTCTCCTAACTCTCCTGAACAGTTTTCTCTGCTTAATATTTTT
>NW_007729424.1:54342-55465 GCF_000696425.1 Galeopterus variegatus | reverse complement strand
ACATTTTGTAGAATGGTCACACAGTATTTTGAAACTATTCTTTTGCTTAGCAGATAAAAACTGCATTGTTTGTATAGTCACAGCTAATATATGCATTTTATTAATTATATTATTGAGGCTATTCCAAAAAGATCAAAGTTCAACAGTCATTTTAGTACCTTCTGGCTTCTAGGATTAGTATTTAATCCTCTTTTATTGCTCATGCTGTGACTTATTTGCAAAGCCAGATCACAAAATTGGACCATACACAAAAAATGTACTGGCTTTATTTTTTAACTACTGATTTTATTATTTAAATGATGGTATTCAATGTTCTGATAATAAGTATGATAAAATAATTTGAAATTTCCTTTTTACCCAAGAATAAGAATATGATATTGATTCCTTGTCATTGTTTTTCAAAAGGATGAGGTAGTCATATATTGGACTTTAATTATTATTCAAAAATGCTAGAAATTATTTCATGATAAATTTTTTTATCATGATACATGACTCAAAAGAATTGTTAAAAGTTGTAAATAAGGAGGCAGGGAAAAAGCTGACCCTGGGAAGCCTGTCCACCACCTGCCAACAAAGCAAGACCCAGTACCACCTGCCCGCTGGGACCAGACTGGGAGGCCCCACGCTGTTCAGAGGAGGTGGTTCACAACAGACACCACCACAACTTCTACTGTTGCAAGTATGGCTAATCACCATAGTAGCAGCCACAATTACAATGCAGGTGGCCTGATGCATATTTGACTACACTGACACAAGAAGAGTAACCAGAGGAGCCTGGAAAAAGAGGAGGAAGTCTTCCTCCTCAAAGTCCACTCCAGAGCAATTGAAACAGTAACTGACCTACCATATGACCAGAAATCAATGTAAAGATAATAGAAGTATAAAAACAAAACCAAAACAAAAAACAAGAAAATATGACACCACCAAAGGAATATATTACCACTCAAGTACCAGACACTACAGAAGAAGAAACCCTTGAGAAGACTGAAAAGAAATTCTGAGTAACTATTTTAAGGCAACCCAAGAGATAAGAGAAGACTCAGTGAAACAACACAATGAAACAAGACAAAATATCCAGGATATGAAGGAGGAAATTTCCTGGAACTAAAGAATTCATTCACTG
>NW_007729424.1:52058-53050 GCF_000696425.1 Galeopterus variegatus | reverse complement strand
AAATACTAAAAGAAAAAAACTGCCATCCAAGAATATTATACACAGCAAGGCTATTATTTAGAAACAAGGGAGAAATAGTGTATTTCCAAGACAAACGAAAACTGCAGTTCATCAACACACAGCCAGCACTGCAAGAAATTCTCAAGGGAGTCCTGCATCTAGAATCCAAAAAACAATAATCACTAACATGAACACACAAGAAAGTACAAAACCTACTGGTAAACCACCAATACAAATAAGAAAGAAAATAAAAATCTTATCACCTCACCTCAAAAACCAACAAACATCGAAGATGAATAATCAAAGGGGTGAAAAGGAACAAGAGGTATTTAAAACATCTAAGCCAAAAACAATAAAATGGCAGGAGTAAGACAATACTTCTCAATAACAACCCTAAATGTAGTACGGATTAAATTCCCTACTCAAAAGGCACAGACTGACTGATTGGATTAAAAAGCTAGACCTAACAATATGCTGTCTTCAAGAGGCCCAGCTCATCTATAACGATACACACAGATTAATAGTGAAGAGATACAAAAAGATATGACACACAAATGGAAACCAAAAACAAGCAGGATTAGCTATTCTTATATAGGATAAAATAGACTTTCAACTAAACACTGTAAAAAGAGACAAAAAAGGCCACTTTATAATGATAAAGAGATCTATTGAGCAAGAAGATATAATAATCATAAATATATATGCACCCAATACTGGAGCGCCCAGATGTATAAAGCAAACACTATTAGACCTAAGCAAAGAGAGAGACTCCAATATGATAATAGTGTGGAACCTGAACACACCTCTCTCTCAGCACTGGGCAGAACATCCAGGCAACAAATCAACAGAGAACCACCGAGAAAACTATACTTTAGACCAACTGGACCTGGCAAATATCTACAGAACAATTTATCTGACAACTCCGGAATATACATTCTTCTCATTAGCACATGAAACATTCTCCAAGATAGACCACATGTTATGTCACAATT
>NW_007729424.1:21243-51353 GCF_000696425.1 Galeopterus variegatus | reverse complement strand
ACATTCTTCTCATTAGCACATGAAACATTCTCCAAGATAGACCACATGTTATGTCACAATTCAAGCCTCTACAATTATTTAAAAAATGAAATCATTTCAAGCATCTTTTCAGACCATAAAAGATTAAAACTAGAAATTAATTGTAAGCAAAACTCAGGACACTGTACAAATACTTAGAAATTAAATAACAGGCTCCTGAATGGCATATGGGTCCAAGAAGAAATTAAACAGGAAATGAAAAAAATTATTGAAACCAATGAAAACAAAGACATATTATTTCAAAACCTGCATGATACTGCACAATCAGCATTAGCAGGGAATTTTATTGAAATTAATGATTACATTAAGAACCAAGAAGAAACAGAAAACCTGAATAGACCAATAACAAACAATGAGATTGAAGCAGTCATCAGCAGTCTACCAATAAAGAAAAGCCACAGCCAGATGGCTTTACTGCTGAATACTACCAGACCTTTAAGAAAGGAATTAATACCAATTCTCTTCAAAGTATTCCAAAAAAATATAAACAGAGGCCACTTTCCCAAACTAATTCTATGAGGCCCTGATACCAAAATTGGACAAAGATACAACAAAAAAAGAAAACTACAGGTCAATATTTTGATGAACATAGAAACAAAAATCCTCGATAAAATACCACCAATCACAGTACAACAGCACATCAAAAAAGTTATACACCATGATCAAGTGGAATTCATCCCAGGGAGACAAGGATGGTTCAACATACAGAAGCAAATAAATGTGATATACCACACTAATGAAATCAAGGAAAAAAAAAAACATGATTATCTCTACAGATGCAGAAAAAGCATTTAACAAAATTCAACATTGTTTCATGATAATGGCTCTCAGGAAGTTAGGTATAGAAGGCAAGTATCCCAACACAATAAAGGCCATATATGACAAACCCACCAGCAATATCATCCTGAATGGGGAAAAGCTAAAAGCTTTTCTCTAAAAAACAGGCACAAGAAAAGGATGCCCACTACCATTCTCCTATTTAACATAGTGTTAGAAGTGCTAAGAAGAGCAATCAAGCCACAGAAAGAAATAAAGGTCATCCCAATTGGAAAAGATGAAGTCAAACTGTCCCTGTTTGCAGATGACATGATCCTATATATATAGAAAAACCTAAAGACTCTATCAAAAAGCTCTTAGAGCTAATTAACAATTTCAGTAAAGTTGCAGGATACAAAATCAACACCCAAAAATCTGTAGCATTTTATTTCTCCAATAACAAACTAGCAGAAAAGGAAATCAAGAAAGTAAGCCTATTTACAATAGTCACCAAAATAATAAAATGCCTAGGAATCAATTTCACCAAGGAGGTGAATGATTTCTACAATTAGAACTACAGATCACTTCTGAAAGAAATTAATGAAGACACAAAAAGATGGAAAGACATTCCATGCTCTTGGATTGGAAGAATTTACATTGTGAAAATGTCCATACTACCCAAAACAATCTACAGATTCAATGCAATCCCCATCAAAATAACAATGACATTATTCACAGAAAATATCAATAATAATAATAAAAAAGCCTAACATTCATATGGAAAAACAAAAGACCCTGAATAGCCAAAGCAATCCTGAACAACAACAACGAATTACTTAATTAATTAATTAACAAATATAGTTAAAGGCATAACATTACCTAACTCCAAACCATACTATAAAGCTATAGTAACCCAAACAGCATGGGATTGGCATACACACAGAAATTCATACCAATGGAACAGAATACAGAACACAGAAATTAACTCACAGTCTTACAGCCAACTGATATTTGACAATGGCAACAAGAGCATACATTGGGGAAAAGACAATAAATAGTGCTGGGAAAATTGGATATCCATATGCAGAAGAATGAAACTAGACCTGCACCTCTTGCAATATACTAAAGCCAACTCAAAATAGACTAAGACATAAATATCAGACCTTATAGTATAAAACTACTAAGGGAAAGGATAGGGGAAACACTTCAAGAAACAGGGCTTGGCAATGACTTTAAGAATAAGACCTGAAAGTACAAACAACAAAAGAAAATAAATAAATAAATGAGATTATATAAAACTAAAAATCTTCTGCACAGCAAAGGAAAAAATCAACAGAGTGAAAAGGTAACCTATAGAATGAGAGAAAATATTTGCAATCTGTATATCTCACAAGAGATTAATTTCTAGAATATACAAGGAACTCAAACACCTACACAGTAAAAAACTAAATAACCCAATTAAAAAATGGGCAAAGGAGCTGGACTGGCATTTTTCTAAGGAAGACACACAAATGGCCAACAGGTACTTGAAAAATGCTCAACATCACTAATCATCAGGGAAATGCAAATAAAAACCACACTGAGATATCATCTCATCCTAGTCAGAATGGCTAAGAAAAAAGATTGAGAATAACAAATGCTGATGAGGATGTGGAGAAAAGGGAACTCTTCTGCATTGTTGTTGGGACTGTAAATTAATACAGCCACTATGGAAAACAGTATGGAGGTTTCTCAAACAACTACAGATAGATCTACCATATGATCCAGCAGTCTCCCTTCTGGGTATATATTTAAAGGAATGGAAATCATCATGTTGAAGGGATACATACAATCCCATGTTAATCACAGCTTTATTTACAATAACCAAGATATGGAACCAATATACATGTCCATCAACAGATGATTGAATAAGGAAAAGGTGGTATTTATACACAATGGGATACTACTTAGCCATTAAAAAAAATGGAATTCTGCCACTTGCAGCAACATGGATGTGTTTGAAGAAAATTATGTTAAGTGAAATAAACCTGGCAGAAAATGAAAAATACTGCATGTCTTCACTCATAAGTGGGAGCTAAGAGAGTAAAAAGGAAGGTTGAAAGACCACAGTGATGCATTGAAGTTGCAGAGGGAGAGAACGGATATAGGGTTGCCAGGACAGTAGGGTTGGGAGGGAGAGGGGCATTGAGGAGAATTCAGGTGGGGGACACAGGGAATAATTGCAATTTGAGGTGGAGGGCATGCTGATAACATTGATTTTCTCACCACATCTTGGGCACAGGTGCTGATAGTCAGCTCTTTCCCCATGAAAATATATGTTTTAAAAAGTTATAAATATGTCTCTTCTAATTATTTTTACAATTTTCTACTAATTTATCTTGACTGTACTAATTTTGTAAATAAGTGATATGCTTTTGTAAAATTTGAATTATTATTATTTTTTTAATTGAAGGAAGTGCTAGTCACCTTGACAAGTACATAAGAATATGTATAAATGTGTAGATTCCAAAAATAGGGACATTTTTAAGTGAGAAGTGTTCTGGCAGATGTTTACTGTCTTTGTCATGAGTCAAGTAAAATCGATTCAATATGAGTATGTTCTAGTAGACATAGCATTATACATAGGAAGTTATTCTAGCTAATGAAACAATGAGCCTAGTGTGCTAATGTAGACTTCCTATAATCTTGCCTCACATGGATGTGCTTCCTGCTACACAGCCTGTGGGAGGCACTGAGTGACAGTGGAAAATAGAATGTCTCTTCCCACATCAAATTGCACCAGAGTAGATATTTGCCTTCACTGAAAGCCCAAATTCAATCTCCACATATGTTTACTTGTGATAAAACATGCATAACATAAAATGTACAACTTTAACCATTTTATAAATGTACAATTCAGTGCCATTAAGAAAATTCACACTGCTGTACAATCATCACCACCATCCATCTCCAGAACACTTTTCATCTGGCAAAACTGAAACTCACTAAACACTAATTCCCCATTTCCCCATACTCCCAGCTCCTGGGAACCAACCTTCTATTGTCTCCATGAATTTGACTACTCCAGGTATCCCATATATGTGGGGTCATACAGGATTTGTCCATTCGCAATTGGCTTATTTCACTTAACATGCTGGCCAAAAATTTTGTTGTAGCATGTGTCAGAATTTCATCCTTTTTAAGGTTAAATGATATTCCATTGTTCAGTGTATACCACATTTTATAAAGTCCATTCTTCTATCAATGAACACTTGCATTGCTTCCACACCTTGGTCATTATAAATATTGCTACTACTTAACACGGGTGTACAAACATCTCTTTGAGTTCCTTATTTAAATTCTTTTGAGTATACACAAAGAAGTGGAATTGCTGGGTCACAAGGTAATTATATTCTTTATTTTTTGAGGAAGTGCTATAGTGTTTTCCATAGCTGCTGCATCATTTTATGGTCCCACCAATGGTGTACAAAAATTTTAATTTCTCCACATCTTTGTTAGCTCTTGTTATTTTCTGGTTTTTTTTTTGTATTAGCCATCATAATGGGTGTGTAACAGTATTCCACTGTGGTTCCAACACACATTTTATTTTTTTTTTTTCCTTTTTGTCTTTTTTTTACTGACTAGTAACGGGATTGCAACCCTCAGTGTCGTGCCTGTACCAGGAACTGGCAACGGGATCTCAACCCTCGGTGTTGTGCACGCACCACGCTCAGCCAGTGAGCGGGAACCGGTCTCCACATGGGATCCGAACCCTCGGTGGGAGCGCCGCTGCAGTCCCAAGCGGCGCACTGTAGCAGTGTGCCACCGGGCCGGCCCCAACACACATTTTCTTTATCATTAGTGATATTGAGCTTCTTTTCATGTGCTTATTGGCCATATGTATATCTTCTTTGGGAAATGTTTATTAGTCTTTTGACCATTTTTAAATCAGATTTTTTTTTTTTTTTTTAGGTTGAGTTATGTTCTCATTTACTCAATACTTTCCTTGGTTATATTGTTGGGTTTATACAGTACATATATGTAATATATGAAAACAAAAGTGTAAAGAATGGATGATAATAGAAATATGTTCTTATAAGTTTCTTGTATTTTTCCTTAGATAATGTGATACTGATATCAACTCTATGAAATGAACTAAAACTCAACACTTTCCGATACTCATCTCAATATTATTTTTTAAAAAATATCCATTGTGGCTGGGGAATTTTCTGTTCTTGTCTAGTCTTGAATTCTTCTTGTGAATTTGGTATTTTTTTGTATTTATAATATATGTTTATTCTTTTACATTTTGCAGGAACATGATTTTCTTATATCAGTTACCTATCCTCTTCTTAGGAATCTGTATTTCATTCTTTATCCCCTATAAGTGTAATACGTGCCTATGATATTTATAAGATTTGTATTTTCTTCCAGTACATGCTGATAAATTCTGGCTGATACATTAAGCTGTTTGCCTGATGCCTAATGTTTATTCTTAAATTGCATGTTCTATTTTCTTTGCATTGAATTATGTGATTTCTGTAAATTTTAGCAATAATAAGGATTATATTAAATTCTTACTGGCACAAGAAATAATTTCCAAAATGGATTGTGACCTATAAATACAAACCACTGCTCACTCCTGCTACCCCAACTAAGCGTTCACCTGGATGCTACACATCCCCTCATATAGTAATGTAAATATACTTTCATCTCCCAAACAAGCTACTTTACGTTCAGATTAAAGCTTTGTGGAAGGAATATAATGCAGGCTCCTACACCGAGTTAAAACTCCTGTTCCCCAGTATCCTCCCCAGTATCCTTGAGATGTCTGAAGCAATGGTTAGACTTTCAGCCCTCTCTTTTAGACTGGCAAAAAACAAAACAAATGAACAAACAAAACACTCAGGACAAATGTAGCCTGAAACTGAAAGCCTGTTTTCTGAATTCCAATCTTCTTCTGTAACTTTTTGGGGGTAATTATTCACTACCCCATTATCTCTTTATCTCTTTCTGTGACTTAGTTGAGATTATACGTGTGTGTGTGTGTGTGTGTGTGTGTGTGTATTTTGAACTTCTTTAGTAGTTCTCTTGTCTGCTAATATTGAAAATGTAATTTTTTTGTTTTGTTTTTTACACTCTTAAGTTTACCTGGAATTTTTTTTTCTTTCTAAAATTATCTTTACCCATTAACACTGATTATTGATTTAAAATGAAGTGTCCTGCCTTGTTTAATGATTGTCAACAATGTACTAATTAGTATTTGTTAATTGACTTGTTTTGTTTACAAGAAACAACTAAATTTATAATATCTACATGATATCACATAAGCTTAAATATGAACAAATATGAAGGGTATTTTCTTTGGAAACAAATACTTTGTGTGTGTGTGTGTGTGTGTGTGTGTGTGTATGTGTGTGTGTGTGTGTGTGTGTGTGTGTAAATCTAGTTTGGCACTTTTCCAGATTACTAAATGTTTGCATGTGATAACCAAAAGGATCTGTTCTGACCCGGTCAGCTAAATTATAGTGTCTTGGAAGATCTGGGATAAGTCACCTCTACCTGTCCTGGAAAACATTATCATAATTTCATTTTTACTGAGAAGCAGACTTAATTGCACCATAAGGCCACAAAATAACCTAGAGTGTTTCTTGTAACCTTTACCTAACCTAGTAACAACCCCAAACCTATACATCATGTACAACCTATAGAAAACCTTATAAAGTAACTAGCTGAGGCTGTCCTCTTTCTCTCCTTTGACTCTTCCCTCACTTTGAGATTATAAAATGCTAAGCTCTGCTGGCCCTCTTAGGAATGTGTTTCTCAAGGCAACCTGACTATGTACCTCTCCAGTTGCAATCATCAGGTCAACACATGTGACAGTATTTAATATAGACTTTTTAACTAGGTGAGCATATTTGTAAACTTAGAAGATAAGCATCCCAAGGAGCAGGAATTTCTGAGGGGTGTGTGTATGTGTGTGTCTATGTGTTTACTTGGTATTAAGCACATGATTGAAATTTTATTTTATTTTATTTATCCATTCAACAAAAACATATTAAACACCTACTTGCCACATACTGTTCTGGCGCCCGTACCGGACCGGGACCGGCCACGGGATCGCAACCCTCGGCGCTGCCCCTGCTCCTCGCTCAGCCAGTGAGCGGCCGGTCTGTATGTGGGATCTGAACCCTCGGTGGGAGCGCCGCTGCGCTTCCCAAGTGGCGCACTGTAGCAGTGTGCCACCTGGCCGGCCCCCAAAAGACAGAGAATTTTGTGGGAGGTTTTATTAGGTTTTTCACATTTGAATTTCAAAACACCTTCCTTGGCCAAGTAAAATTAACACAGTCCAGCATCTATATATTACAAAATTTTCTAGAGGTTGTTTAACCTTAAATTGTTTCAAAATGGTCAAATAATTTATAGGAATGTTTGAATTCATATTTTGTATTAAGACTGATAGAGTCTGGATGTGTTGTTTCCACCAAAACTCATGTGGAAATCTGATTCCCAATGTGGTAGTGATGGATGGGGGCAGATCCCTCATGAATGGATTAATGCTCTCCCTGGGGGAGCGAGGCCTGAGTGAGATCTTGCTATATTAGTTTACGTGAGAGCTGGTTGTTTAAAAGACCCTGGCACCTCCTCTCTCTCTCTCTTGATTCCTCTTGCCATGTGATCTGCTTGTACCCGCCGGCTGCCTGTGGCTTTCCACTATGAGTAGAAGCAGCCTGAGGCCCATGCCAGATGCAGCCATCCCAGAATCATAAGCCAAGTAAGCCTGTGTTCTTTATAAATTGCCCAGTCTCAGGTCTTTCTGTTATAGAAACACAAAACGGACTAATACAAAGATGTGTATAGATCATACTTTTCAAGGAATTTATACAACACAACAATAGCACACAGTGGGTCCTGACTAGCAGGTCTTAACTGCTGTGGATAAAAACTTAATTCTAGTACAATCCATATCTAAATCTGTGTGGTTGACATACTTTTATCTCCTATGTTCTGCTTTATATTTGAAGGCCACCTCCTTACTTCAGGACTCTTGCTTCAGTTATTTCTCAGCGCTGTGATCTCTGGTAATGTTAACATGCTGCTGCAGTTTCTGCTCCCTACTAGAAAAACAGTCTCTTTAAACTGTAGGGGCTGCATTTTCTCTGCAGGATCAAATGTTCTGTTCTGGTTCTAGTTTCTTCCGTTTCACATTCTGCATCTACATGATTGGATTTAAGTCTTCTTTTGTCTAAAAGCTTCCCTTTTCCTTAGCATTGTAACTGAAAATGGACCCCGGTCTGCTTACTAATATGAGCAATGTCTCCCAGGCTGTAGTATTTCTAAGCAGAATTAGTTACTTAGCCAGTGTTCTCCAAAATGTGTTTCTCTAAGCACTAATCCTGGGCAATATTTGTTTCTATAGGGCATCTTTGACAGATTAAGTTTGGAAAACACTGTATGACATTTCTTCCTCTTGAAGACTCACAGTGAATCAGTGTATAAAAGATTCAAGAAGACATGGAAAAAATAACAACAAAAGCCTTTATAATTTTCCTCGACCAATTTTTTTCCCTGGATTAATTGACCAGAATACATTTTTAATGTACCATGAATGGCATTCCAATTATTTTCAGTGGAATAGACTTTTTAAAAGGATCATAATGACTACTATTTTCTGTAAGTCTTTTGACACATTTTGTTGCTTGTCATTTCTTTTCCAACTCAGACACCTTTCATAGTTTTATTTTGATTTCACGGAAGTTATGGTTTTACTTATTTCTTGCTACTGAGACTATTCTTTAATAAAAATATTTTAAAATAGTGGTGGTATTTATTTTAAAAAGATATTTTTAAAAGTCACTGTTAGTTTTAATTTATTACTCTTCATCTGTGTCAGATAAAAGATATTTTTTTAAATATCTCAGAAAGGTCATGTGAAGATGATATTGGAAGTAGGGAGGAGAAAGTGCAGGTGTTATTAGTAAAGCAAGAAACAAAAGGTTATGTGTATTTAAAGATTTAGTTAAATCTAGTCATGCCAAGGATCATTTAGGATTGATCTTAACAAGTGCATAGCCATATACTTAATATTTTTATTCAAATAACACCTAAATACAGATAACCTGGAATTTAACTGAAAAAAAAATGCCTGTAAGCTTTACAAAGCTTACAGTCTAATTTGACTGTTTTCAAACAAATGTCAACCAATAGTTATACACAATTATAACCATAAAAGTTAAAGGCTTAAGGGTACATTTATTAACTCCCAAGATATTGATTCCAGATTCACTATCACAGGTAATGTGTGATGTGTGTGGGTGAATTAAATATAAATTCTGTCAGCAGATAGCAATTAATAACCTAAAATATGCTAGAACAAGGCAGGCACAAAACTCTAAGTAATATTATGAGGCTAACATGTACTTAACATTCAGTTTGGAATGACATTTGTATACATTTTCATTGAATCCTCATACCACCTCTTCAACGTATGCAAGCAAGTGACATATACTACTACTAACCTGTACATATCTTCCTTCTTCCAATAAGTTCAGTCTTGTGATGGATCATGATTATTCAGAATCAGTCAAAACAATTGTGTTCTGGGATATCTGAGCTTTCCTTAAAACCAGAGCCTTACCACATGTCTAAATTCTGGGCAGTGATAACTAAGAGAGAAACTTCTGGGTGGGAGGGAGAATTTGACAAAACTGCTTTCCCAATAAAAGGAAACACAAAAAGACAAACATGACAGCTTGTCTCTTCCTCTGCTTCCTGCCATCAACCCGAGTAATAAGTGAAAAGTGGCAGAAGCCATCTTGTGACTTTGAAATAACAAGTATTGGGATAAAATCCAGAATACTACGGGTGATAAAGTAGGAACACAAAAGAGTTTCTATTTCTGCTTGCTTCAAAAAGAAGTTGAATCAATAACTGCCACAGGCTGCTTTGAGATTTCTTGTGAAAACTTAACCTGTTTCAGTCAGTGATTGCTGTTCTTGCACATAGTTAATTACATGTCTAATTAATATATTATTGTTTTATATTTTAATGGAGGATAAAGGGGAAACTAAGGACTAGAGACAGTAATTCAAGATCACCAGAACAAGTGAGGGAGCTGAGACTTGACTCTAAAATCCATACTTATTTCATAACATATACTGTACTGTTGAGGATAGTGTAGCAATTCATCCAGGGGATCAAGGAGGATTTTGCAGAAATAGAGTAGCAAGATACCCATGGGAAAAGTACACTGCTAATATTGAGAAAATCTTGGTCATTAGAAGACATTTATTGAAGTCCAGTCTTTTTCAGAAAACTATAATTTAAAAAAAGTATTACTAAAGATGTATGAAAGATTAGGGAAGATGTAAAGAAATGCTAGAGCTGGACATATGTCTCTCTCAATTTATTTTGCCAAGATTTAAATTTCCCTCGGCTTAGTAAAGTTCTCATTCAAACTTTTTTAAAATCATGGGGGAAAAATTACCCCCTATCTATGAAGACAACTGGACATCTCTGAGGATACTCTCTCTCTGTGACTACTCTGCAACCAATCTATGATTTGTTGACAATTTATATGGACTCCACACAGAGACAACATTGGTGGGGATGAGCCATGGTGAACTGCAGATTGTACTCTCTGAAGGCTGTTTTATCATGGGTCTGTTAATATTGTCTGATGTGGTAAACCACTTGGCCAAAAAAAAAAAAAAAAAAAGGCAGAAAGCTTGAAAGAACTGAACAGAGAATTTTGCTGCTTCCCATTGCAGTGGTGACAGAGTTTGGTGTTTGAGCCCAGCCAAGTTAACTGCATACCGGAGTAAAAATCAGTACTCTTCTGAGGAACATACAAGAATACAACTCTCTGCAACCTATTATTTATAAAGTCCAGTATGCAATAAAAAATAAACAAACACATGAAGAAAATGTAACTCATACTTAAAAAGTGCTTAGTAGAAACTGTCTCCAAAATGATATAGATCTTGCAGTTAGCAGCTAAGAACTCTAAAGTGGATGTTCTAAATATGTTCAAGGACCTAAAGGAAAATATGAATGAACATATGAGAAGAGTCAACAGAGAAATGGAAACTGTAAAAAATAATAATAAAATTGATAAATCCCTACCGATACTAAGGGGAAGAAAACAGAAGTGGTAGAAGAGGGAAAAAAATTAAACATTACCAATATCAGGGATGAAAGAGGGGAAATCTCTGCAAATACTACACTTATCAAAAGATGATAAGAAAATATTATGAACTTTATGTCACTAAATTTTACAACTTAGTGAAATTGACAGATTCTTTGAAAACACAACTGACTTACCAAAATTGACACAGGATGAAATAGAAAATCTGAATAGCCTTATATCTATCAAAGAGATTTAATTTAATTTAAAAAATATCTCCACACAAAAGGATAGTCTTTTCAACACATATTGCTGGAACAATTGGATATCCATCTGCCAAAAACTGAACCTTCATCCTCACCTCCCACCATATACAAAACACTGATCACAGGTGTGATTTGCTTCTTGTGAAAATTGTATTAAACCCCTCTATTATTTAAAGGTGTAGTAAGTATAATGTGGCATACAGTTTATCATAGCCTGAATTCAATTGTAACTAATGCTTATTATCAAACTATACTTTATTGTATTTTAGTTTATTTGTGTAACAGCTTCACATATACAATTATAATCCTGTTTGTCTTAGTTTATGATCGATTTAGCATATTTTGATGGTGTTATATCTCTTTAATATTCTGTAGATTAGATCAATTTTTATTGGCATCTTCTCATAACTATGTTAAGCTTTAATGATTAACCATATAACTCAGTTGTGACTGGGAATCACATGGTCACTGTGATTGTTAATTTTATGTCAATTTGACTGGGACAGGGGGTGCCCAGATATTTGGTCAAACATTAATTTGGGCATTTCCATAAGAAAGTTTTTGTATAATATTTTTTAATGGTTAAATTGGTAGACTGAGTAATCAGATTTATTTCCATAATGTTGGTAGTCCCCATCTGCTCAGCTGAAGGGCTGAAAGAAGAAAAACAGTTGACCCTCCTCTGAGTAAGAGGCACATCTTCCTGCCTGACTGCATTTGTGCTGGGACAGCTGCTCCTTTTCTACCTTCTGAGTCAAACTTCAGCATTGGTTCTCGAACCTGCTTCACACTTGAACTACACCATTGGCTCTTCCAGTTCTCAGACCTTCAGACTTGGACTGGAATGAAACTATTGGCTCTTATTTCCAGCTGGCTGACTCACTCTGCAGATCTATGTGACTGAGTTAATTATGTAGTCCACAACCCAGTCTACTGAATAGAAGATAGTGTTACTCAAAAATGCTCATTCAGTGTGTAAGATATCTCAGAATGCTTATGTTAGAGTTCTATAAAAGTACGTATGACAGTTTGAGAGGAGAATGACTTTAACTGATATAGGCCATATAACAAGAGTGTTAATTGTATTATTCAACAATTGTGGATTTTGTCATGAAGTACAAGTGGCTACTGAATGATTTTGACATGCTTGTGTGTTAGAAAGGGCAAATAGCAGAAATATAGAGCACAATTTGGAAGGAATCAGATAAAAGAGAAAAGCTAAAAGACTGTTAAGAAGAGTTAATTGCAATACTCTAGTGAACAACTGATGTGGACACATAATTGCAGCACAGAAGGAATTCTGGGAGAAGTGTGGGAGGAGGAAGTTGACAAATGAGAAATTGCTGGTACTAGGAGTGACTAGAAATTTTGAGAAAAAGTTTTAAAAATCTGTTCCCTATCGTTACTATTCTCTCATCCAATTTATATAATCATTTTATAATCTCATTATCTGATGGCATTCCATCCTCACTCCAAAATCTTTGTGAAATATACTACCCCCAACTGCATTGAATTGATGGCATTTTGGTTGACATGGAGAAGAGAGAAAAGAATATTTATAAGAAGCAAGATGGAATAATTCTAAAAAGTCAAAAGGAGTGGAACATTGAAGTGGGAGAGGACCAGGAGACACTCTTTGAGAGTTTCTAGAACCATGGCAAGGTCTTGGACTTATCCTTGTATATGGGAGAGGCTCCCCTTGGCTTTCAATTTCCTTCCCTAAAAATTAAGGTACCATAATCCTGGAAAATTTATGGATCCACAAACTAGTGAGATTTAAGTTACAATCTTTAGGATAATTTGAAAGTATTTGTATGAAAAATCTTCCCTAAAAATTAAGGTACCATAATCCTGGAAAATTTATGGATGCACAAACTAGTGAGATTTAAGTTACAATCTTTAGGATAATTTGAAAGTATTTGTATGAAAAATCTCAGCAAAACTATGAAATATGCTTAATATAATCTGAATAAGGTGTTGGGAATCAGACAGCATGGGTTTTAATTTTGTTTGTGATCCTTGTTCAGTGTGAACTTTGGACAAATTAGACTCTCTCAGTCTCATTTTCCATACCCTTCATATTCCAAAGTGTTTTGATTATAAACACTACAAAATGGTTATCTACTAAAAGCTATGAGAGTACAGAGGATAAATATCTGCCCTTCTCTCTTTACAGAATTCCCACATTTATCTCAGTATCTAGATAGTTTTGCCTGAAGCTCTTGATAGAAAATCAGTGCTTCAGGATCTATGATCTTGAAGGAGACCCAGGTGAGATAATTATAGTGCTCATTTACCCAATACTATTGAGTGCTGATTATTTATTAATTTGGGGAGCATTTAATTTTCCATAAACCTGATAGAGCATGTTTTATGATTCTTCTGTTTTATATGGAAAAATTGACTTCCAAAAGTAAGTATTTAAAAAATAATCAAGTGGAACAGGTTATTTAACTTCCAAAACGTCATGGGGATACTCCAAACTTTTTGTGTGTATTTCTACTTGACTCAATCAACATGTCATTAGGTGCACCAGTTTTGCAGCACTCAGCCATGAAATGAAATGACTAAGTGTTCCATCCTATGGTTTCATTAAAATACAAGGGGTTCCATTGCTCATGTAACCCAAAAATACAGACTGTAAGTCTTATTAATTATTGTGGTTAGGGCCATTATTATGCATTTAATCAAAAACAACCCTCACCATCAACAGAAACTTCCCTTTACGTAGCCTATGCATTGAGAATTACTAATAAATTAATGTTGCACTGAAGTTATACCTTTCTGTATATTAGGGAACTGTGTTACCCACATTACTATCATAAAATATTGCCAGAGTAGCTTGGCAAAACATGAGAAATGTTCACTACCAAAAATGTTAGCTTTAGAGAGAGACCGGCATTTCCACATGGTTATGGGACTTCTCATAATATGTTAAATCCCTCTTCTTCATTTTCAGTCTTCAGCTCCCTACTCTGATGAAACTAAAACAAACTATAAACAACATGCCATAATGATATAGATAGGACAGGAGGGAAAAAGAAAGGAAAGAGTCCAATGAAATATATGTCCCATTTCCCATTTTTCTTTCCCCTTGCTCAAAAACAAAACAAAACCCAAAACAAAAAAAAAAACAAAAAACATGTTAAAGTTTCTTCCCTATTGAAAAGTCTTTCTTGGTGTTGCTTAACATGGAACTGGCTAAAAGAAGACAATAACAGTTATTAAAGTTATAAAGGACTTTTGAGATGACTGTGAGTTCTTCAACATTAGAGGCAAAGGAAGGAGCAGCAGCTGTGTAAGGTAATTCAGGACAAGCAGAAACAGTTCTCCCTCTTTGCACCATAAATACTGATGGAGATACTAAATCACAAGAAATACAAAGTTTCTTTAATAGCAGGAACATGAATAGCTAGAACAAGTGAGATAGATGGAGGGGTTGAGAAAGCAAAAATTTCTTGCGGTATAGGTCTATTCTGATTTACATAATCAACAGGAGGAATGAATTCAGACAGACTAGAGGACCTAGCACTTTTTCTTAAAACCTTAGCTTTGCACCCAACCTCTACCAATATTTTACTTCTATCCCAAGGAGTCCAACATTGAGCATGTCCTCCATAAGCTTAATAGAAGTCAATGGGCAATGACATTTAATATGAGAAAGCAAGCCATTTTCAGATATAACCTGAAGCTTGATTATTACTTAGGATGGTTGGAGAATCCTGAAATAAGAAGGGAATAAGGTAAGATTGTAGTGGTAGAAACATCAGATCAAAAAGAGCTGTGAAAGCCATAGTAAGGGATTCTAGATTATATTATTTGGGCAATTGATTGGTTATAATTAAGAGAATAATATGATCTTATTTATATATTTTTCAAAAGTTTTAGTGTATAATATGAATTGGAAAATGTCAAGAGCAAAAAGGAGACCAGATAGGAGCCCATTACATTCAATCTACATAAAAGCTCAAGGTCACTTGGATGAAAATAGCAGTAGTGGTTGAATTAAGAACACACAACAGAGATCAAGAATCGACAAGGTTACCCTACCAGGATAGGGGAGCAATAGGAATGAGGAAACCAGATGAAGAATCAGATACCAAAGCATCTGACCTGAATTTACAAAAGGAAGATTCTACTGAGACGAAGTAGCAGATGAAGGTGTAGAATGGATCATATGAGAATTGCAGCTTTCGTTATGGGTGAGGTTGGGTGGCAAATAGAAAAATACTTTTCTAAGACTTTTGGAAAGAAGAAGGGAACTACAAAGAAACTGGTCTACATAAGAAAAGAGAGAGAGGAAAACAAATGAAAAAACAGGTGCATCTATCTGGATATGTTTTATCATAAATAAATTGGAATTTAGAATTTTTTTTCATATCTTCTACTGAAATCCCAGGGTAAAAAAGAGAGTATATAATCGTACAAGTGGTTACTTTGAGTCAGTGTAGAACAGAGGGTCAGGAAACAAAATGAGAAAAGTTTGCATTTCAAGCTAGGGTAGCTTTTCTTAAAGAGATGTTAGTTACAACTGCAAATTTTTGAATAAGATTATTGTCAGGGGGTTTAAGAGTTATTGACATTTATGATCAAGACCACTGAACTAAGGATTTTAAATTTCATTCCATTGACAGCAGAAAGTCAGGCTTTTTGAGCAGGAATGTGATATGATCAGAGCTATGGGTCAGGAAAAATAATCATTGGCCATTTTTAGGATAGTTGAAATGGAAAGAAAATGGAAGCAGAGACACCATTTAGGAAGCCGTGCAATTGGTTCAGATAAGGATGATGTTGACTTGAACTAAAAACAGTCATTATAGGAAAGAAAGTTAGGACAGAGGTGAAAGGCAAATTGTAAAAGTTCATTCTATACGATTTTTTTTTTTTTTGTCTTTTTGTCTTTTTCCGTGTCCGGCAACGGATCGCAACCCTCAGTGTTGCCCCCGTACCGGACCGGGGACGGCAACGGGATTGCAACCCTCGTCGTTGCTCCCGCGCCTCGCTCAGCCAGTGAGCGGGAACCGGTCCGTATGTGGGATCCGAACCCTATCCAGTGCGCCACCGGGCCGGCCCCATTCTATATGATTTGATAATTGATTTGGGTGAATCAATTATCAAATTGATATCAAAAAGAATGAAAGATCTGAATAGTATCCTCTTGTAGTATACACATTTTTTAATCCATTCATCCATTGTTTGACACTTAGGTTGCTTCTATATCTTGCTTATTATAAATTGTGCTGCAATAAACAAGAAAGTGGAGATATCTCTTCAACATACTGACTTCATTTCCATTATGTATATACACAGTAGTGGGATTGCTGGATCAAATGTTAGTACTATTCTTAATTTTTTGAGGAACCACCATACTGTTTTTCTTAATGTCTATTTAGCCATAAAAAAAGAACAATGTCCTATAATTCATGACAATATGGATGGACTTGGAAGACCTTACGTTAAGTGAAGTAAGCCAGGCACAAAAAGACAAATACCATATGAACTCACTTATTTGTGGAATCGAAAAAAAAAGAAAAAAGTTTTTATTATACAGGCAGTGATTACCAGCGACTTGGGGGGGGGGCGCGTGGAGGGGGCAGGTGGGAGTAAGAGGTTGGCCACAGGGTAAAAAATTCAATTTGGTAGGAGAAACAAGTTGTTCTGATGTTCTATTGGACAGTTGGGTGACTATGGTTAACAGTTAAGTTTTGCACATTACATAATAGCTAGAGAAGAGGCTTTTGAATGTTTTTGCCACAAAGAAATGATAAATGCATGAGGTTATTGATACTTTAACTACCCTGACCTGATTATTATACAACTTATATATGTATCAAAACATCAGGTTGTACCCTTTAAATATGTATAATTACAATGTGTAAATTAAAATAAAAAAAAGATTTAAAGACAAACAAATATGGAGGCAACTTCTCATGGGCTCTTTTCAGGAAGAATATGTATCAAAACATCAGGTTGTACCCTTTAAATATGTATAATTACAATGTGTAAATTAAAATAAAAAAAAAGATTTAAAGACAAACAAATATGGAGGCAACTTCTCATGGGCTCTTTTCAGGAAGATTTTAGGAAGTCTTGGTTTGGTTAGCTGACTCTATATGTGCTAGTTGTGTGACCTTGAATAAATTATGTTTCTTTCTGAGTTATGGTTTCCTTATTAATAGAACAAGGATGGTTATAATACCCAATTACTAAGTTTGGTGTGATATTTAAATGCATTTACAAGTATATTGCATTCCATAGCCTCATTAAAATGGGTGCAAATTAGACATTTAAGCTGCAGAAAAACTGGATTTAATGCATTGGGGGACTTTTCTCAGCATTTAATTGTGCACTTTGGGATTAGGGAAGAAATGCAGTCCTCAATTGTTTAGGAATCAGTTGACTTCAGAAAAAATAGTCAATTACAGATGTGAGATTTGAAAATGTGGAAAAATTCACAAATAAACATTCAGAACTCTAGGCTAGCATCAAAGAATTTTTGAAATGCTTTTATTTATCAGCATGTCCTTGAATGAAAATAATAAGTCAAGTAGGAGTGAACCATATACATAGTTTAGGAATAAAGGTATTAGTTGTATAAGTAAATGTGGCATGCATTCTCACATTGGGCCCTACTAGAAGTATGACCTTTTCTGAATAAATTATATGAGATGAATAATGTATTTTCATATAACTCTACCTTGTTTTTGGAAATGTTATATCACGTGTGTCACAAAGCATGATTTTTCATCAGTAATGATACTTTCCCTAATTTTCCTGGGCACTAAGTGTTTTCTAATACTTCTCAGGCTACACTACAAATATAATATTTAAATCTTATTCACACTAAGGTATCAAAGACTGATAATTACCCAATATTCGTCTGTTAAGAATAAAACAAAAAATTAGAAAATAATTGTGTGGAGGTTACAGAATAACTAGAAATATAAATGGGAAAATAATGGCAGGATGTTGATAATTTTTAACTTGGGAACATGTATGTGGGTGACCACTATACTTCTGTTTAGTTTATATATATTTGAAACTTTTCACAGTAAAGGATATATACAGAGACATCTGTCTATTTATCTGACTGTCTATCTATCATCTATTTGTTTTGGTGATCCTCAATTTTATCTGAAACATTAGGAAAATCTTACCTCATGAAAGTTGTTATAAGGACAAAATCAATATCATATGCAATGATCCAAGCACAATTCATAGCCACGATTGACCATATGGTATTTATGTTTAAACATATATATAAAAAAATCCCTTTCTCAAGACTCTTTTTTGCCATCTTCCAAGAAAATGTCAAAATGAATATACAAATTTCCAATGACTTCAAGGAGATTGATGCCATTAGTGTTGTGGGACACACATCCTACAAAATTGTGTATAATGGCCTTAAATGTCTGATAGAAGATAAATGAATTAATCGTTGTTATAATAATTCTCAGGCATTAAAGCTGTAGAACAATGGTAGGAAATTGTTGCACTACAATTCTAGTGTAAGGGGGAGGAATCTGGAATTATCAGCACTCCCTCTATATGTCCTTCTCCCCACCCCAAATGAATCCAATCTCAGATTTTTCTATGTCCAAAGTGTTCCCAGTTAGACCATACTTATTAGAAAAAATAAAAGCCATATAGCACATTTCACTTCAGTTCTGTTCACTTTAATTCACCTGCCAGGAAACTATGAAGTGGGTTTCCAGTGCCAGTCTCTATAGGCATGGCCTCTCCCAGGGAAGGGGACAGGCAGCCTCAGCTCACGTTCCATGATTTCCATTTGGCTTTTATCCTTAATTGTCTTATTTTGCACTAATTTGTCTTGTAAGCTGCTTCAAATACTTTTGATTTAGATAAAATGTGATATAAATCCTAAACAAATGAACCAATAAATACAAGTTATATCAGAATTGAAAAATAAGGGAAGTTTCACATTTTCTGGAATTGCTGAGCAGGGACACATTTTATGAAAATGTGATATAAATCCTAAACAAATGAACCAATAAATACAAGTTATATTAGAATTGAAAAATAAGGGAAGTTTCACATTTTCTGGAATTGCTGAGCAGGGACACATTTTATGCATAGTGAGGCTGGGCTGAGTAAAGAAATTCTAATGAGGTAGCTAGACTAAACAAAGAACTTCACCTTCCTTCCACAGTTAGGTTCCCTGTAGAGCTAGGGCTAGGGCCTGGAGATAACAGACCCCTCAAGCGCCCATTCACAAAACCTTCACACACAAGTCTATGGGCTAGGTAAATGGCAAAAAGGTCCTTGGAGCCTTGGTTGAAGAAGGAATACTCTTTTATTCAGCACACACACATCTAGGGGCTAGTCAGCACAAAGAGAAACTCCAAAACTCAACTGCCACCAGCAAAGCCCAAAGAAGAATTGAGCAGAGTAAACATGCTCTATTTTTGGACTCGAGCTCTACCAGCCAGTACTGCTTCACAAACTCAAGAACACACAATAGCAATAAAAGTAAAAAAGATACATTGGTGCACATGCACACTAACTCTACCACACACAACTTGTTTACAAGAAATGTGCTGTTTAACCCCCAACCAGAACTGAGCCAAGGGAGCCTGACTAAATTATCCTATTTTCCCCACATTCCCTGAGCCTTTTTTTTTTCTTGACTTCAAATTGTCCTACTTTGTTTTATTTTATCATTTCAAGGAATTATTGTGATGGTTGTGTCTTTCTTTCTTTTTTTTTCTGGCTCTCGCTTACGAGGGAGGATGTGGCATTTCTCTTTCTGGCTTATTTCTCTTAACATGATTGTCCTGTAAGATCATCCATGTTGCTGCAAATAGCAGAATTTCATTCCTCTTAATGGCACAGTAGTATTGCAGTGTGTATTTATACCACATTTTCCTTATCCAGTCATTGTCAATGAATGTTTAGGTTGGTTCCAACTCTTGGCTAATTTAAATAGAACTGCAATAAACATGGAGTGCAGATATCCCTTCAACATGCTGATTTCCATTACTTTGGGTATATACCCAACCTAGGATTTCTGGATTGTATGGCAGTTCTATCTGATGAACCACCATAATGTTTTCCATAATAGCTGCACTAATTTACAGTCCCACCAGCAGTGTAGACGATTTCCCCTTTCTCTACATCCTCACCAGCATTTGTTATTTTTACAAACTCATGTAGCTGAAAACAAAACTTTTTCTCAGCAAGGATTTTCTATTTTTCATTCTGTTGCAGTAAGTAAATCAGCTTTATGTTATATTGTCCTTATAATTGAGAAAAAGAACGTTTGCTTTAAGAAATAGAAAATTACACCAATGCCTTGGGGTAAAAGCTCAAAATCTGCATAATTTAAAGTTTCTTCACAAATGCTGAGACTCTGATAATGTTCTCACTACTGGCCTCACCCTACTAGGGATAAAATGAATTATCTGAGCTTCAGGAAAGGAAGAGAAGAAAGCAAGAGACATGCCATCCTAGAAAGCCCTGCAGTTGATGGAGATTAAATTTCTTTACAGGTTACTGAGGGCCACTGTTCTAATCTTATTTACATGGTCTTTAACAAGAGACAGTCCAAAGAGGAATTAGGCTGATAGAGCATCACTATTCAAGGGGTGTCTACTGTTTTGTCACTGGAGGAACCAGAATATTGACGCCATTGGTAGGCAGCAATTTCATCACAGATCTTCAATATAGAGGGTTTTAATTCAATATTATGTAAAATCACTAAAACAGATTAAGAAAATAACTTATTCCATTCAATATAATGTGAGTTAATCTAAGCATGCTTTATACATGATATAAACACACACACACACACACACACACACACACACACACACCCATACACACACACATTCACCCTAACATACAGAGGACAGGAGAAAGATAAAAAAAGAGATTCCACATGTTTTTTTTTTTTTTTCCTTTTTTGTCTTTTTTCGTGACCGGCAACGGATCGCAACCCTCAGTGTTGCACCCGCACCTCGCTCAGCCAGTGAGCGGCTGGTCTGTACGTGGGATCCGAACCCTCGGCGGGAGCGCCACCGCACTCTCAAGTGGCGCACTGTAGCAGTGCACCACCGGGCCGGCCCGAGATTCCACATTTCAACTATAGTAAAGTACAAGAATTACTCTCTTGTGTCTTCTCTCTAGTAAATTTGGGTTCTGAATGAGGTCTGGCTTACAATGGGGCCATGAGGATCTGTGGACTCCCTGGTGATCATTTTCCTGGTTTTCAAATGTATAATTGATATTGACCATCTCTCCACTGGGCTCTTGGCATAAAAACTAAGTGCTATTAGTGACAGATGGCAAAATAGAAGTTTATAAAGCTGACCCTCTCCCCTTACCTAGGAAAACATCCCCCAAAATACAGTAAATACAGCAAAATACAGTATATCCCAAACAGTAAAGGTATGATATATATAAACATATAATGGAAGTTAGGTGGTATCCTACACATTTTCATTTAATTCTCCAGTCTGACACCAGAAAATTAAAATGGAGTTGGAACATGATGGTAAAACACTGCAAACTCAGTAAAGTAGTATCTTTATTTGCAGCTGCTCTGCCAGAGGTAGTGTATTTACAGAGCAGATTAGCATGCCCTTAAGTATATGATATGTGGCTATTGATTTGGCAAGTTATTTATTTTCTATTCTAGTCATAAAGGAGGTTTAGATAAATTTGCATGCACATGAAATAGGCAATACAATATTTATTTTCCCTGTGGCTATGTTAATGTCCCTTATTTCTATCATAATATAGTCCTAAGATATCTGTACCGACTGGGTATCCTGCAGATAGAATATTGATTAATTACATTGAAAATATTATGCTAAATCGATCCGATAAACGAGAGCCAAACACTGTAAACTGTGGTCAGACACATATGCTCCAGTTGGTGAGAGATAAACATGTAAGAATTTAGGGTTCTGTCATATAAGTAAAAAGACATTAGGGGTTCAGTAGTCACGGGAACGTTGGAACAATCCTCAAAATCCTTTACAATTATTGAGTCTGACATTTCCCACCATGATAAAGAAAGCACAGTTCCTCCCAAACCTCTTTAGGTGTTTGAAGCAGTGACAGTTGGGGATACCACTCCATCCCATGATGTAAGTGACACAAAAAGCTGTCAGCTTGAGGGGAACCCAGAACAGGTAAGGTCTCTGTAACAGGCACAGGGTGTGGCATAAGCAGTCCTTCTACCTGGATCGTACAACCCAGCACAAGACACTATGGATTTAGAAGTATAGGTGTTGGGAAAATATGTTTGTTGGAGGTATAGTGAGCTCCACTGGGAGAATCAAGATGCAGAGTTATTGTTTTCTGGTCTAATCACATGTTATCTGAAGCAGAGACTTTTCAAAACAAGTCTTGGAATATAACAATAATCTAATAGAGATGAAGCATATGACTATGTGGCACAAATGGCCATGCATCCAGAACTGCCCACATTGGGCTAGATTCAGTATGATCAATCTACCAATCATAGAGACTGGAAAGTTCAGCAGTAGTCCCAAGTTAGATGGAAATGATAAACCCATGATCTAGCATAAGCAAGACCAAAGGGCATAAACAAGCAGTGTAAGATGTGGCTCAGAAACCTCATGCCATTCACAACTGTTGCACTATCTCACCCTGTCAGTTTGCATCTATGTCTCTGTGGGAGATTGTTTATGACCAACTCAGAACAATCAGCCTTAGCTTGTTTTATGAATAATTCTTCTTGCATGAGGACACAAGCTGAAAACAAATGGCATCCATAATGCAGCCTATCTCAAGAGTGACCTTGAGAAGCAGTGGTAAGTGAAGAATCTACTAATGGGTTGAACCTGGAGCAATGCAAATAGTTGTTCATGTATTAAGTTTAAAAAAAAAAAAACTACCTGAAGATAGACTATAAACTGCAGGAGTAGTGGCAAAAGATCTGGCTGGTCGATATGGGACTTGGAAGGAAAAATATTGGGAGATCAGGGACAAGGTCTGTAAAAAAAAAAAAACTACCTGAAGATAGACTATACACTGCAGGAGTAGTGGCAAAGGATCTGGCTGGTCGATATGGGACTTGGAAGGAAAAATATTGGGAGATCAGGGACAAGGTCTNAGGGGACAGGCAGCCTCAGCTCACGTTCCATGATTTCCATTTGGCTTTTATCCTTAATTGTCTTATTTTGCACTAATTTGTCTTGTAAGCTGCTTCAAATACTTTTGATTTAGAGAAAATGTGATATAAATCCTAAACAAATGAACCAATAAATACAAGTTATATTAGAATTGAAAAATAAGGGAAGTTTCACATTTTCTGGAATTGCTGAGCAGGGACACATTTTATGCATAGTGAGGCTGGGCTGAGTAAAGAAATTCTAATGAGGTAGCTAGACTAAACAAAGAACTTCACCTTCCTTCCACAGTTAGGTTCCCTGTAGAGCTAGGGCTAGGGCCTGGAGATAACAGACCCCTCAAGCGCCCATTCACAAAACCTTCACACACAAGTCTATGGGCTAGGTAAATGGCAAAAAGGTCCTTGGAGCCTTGGTTGAAGAAGGAATACTCTTTTATTCAGCACACACACATCTAGGGGCTAGTCAGCACAAAGAGAAACTCCAAAACTCAACTGCCACCAGCAAAGCCCAAAGAAGAATTGAGCAGAGTAAACATGCTCTATTTTTGGACTTGAGCTCTACCAGCCAGTACTGCTTCACAAACTCAAGAACACACAATAGCAATAAAAGTAAAAAAGATACATTGGTGCACATGCACACTAACTCTACCACACACAACTTGTTTACAAGAAATGTGCTGTTTAACCCCCAACCAGACCTGAGCCAAGGGAGCCTGACTAAATTATCCTATTTTCCCCACATTCCCTGAGCCTTTTTTTTTTCTTGACTTCAAATTGTCCTACTTTGTTTTATTTTATCATTTCAAGGAATTATTGTGATGGTTGTGTCTTTCTTTCTTTTTTTTTCTGGCTCTCGCTTACGAGGGAGGATGTGGCATTTCTCTTTCTGGCTTATTTCTCTTAACATGATTGTCCTGTAAGATCATCCATGTTGCTGCAAATAGCAGAATTTCATTCCTCTTAATGGCACAGTAGTATTGCAGTGTGTATTTATACCACATTTTCCTTATCCAGTCATTGTCAATGAATGTTTAGGTTGGTTCCAACTCTTGGCTAATTTAAATAGAACTGCAATAAACATGGAGTGCAGATATCCCTTCAACATGCTGATTTCCATTACTTTGGGTATATACCCAACCTAGGATTTCTGGATTGTATGGCAGTTCTATCTGATGAACCACCATAATGTTTTCCATAATAGCTGCACTAATTTACAGTCCCACCAGCAGTGTAGACGATTTCCCCTTTCTCTACATCCTCACCAGCATTTGTTATTCTCTGTCTTTTTGATAATGGCCAATCTAACTGGGGTGAGCTGATATCTCAGTGTGGTTTCGATTTGCATTTCCTGTATGCTAAGTGATGTTGAGCATTTTTTCATGTGTCTGTTTGCCATTTTTATACCTTTCTTTGAGAAATGACTATTCAGCTCCTTTGCCCATTTTTCACTAGGGTTACTTGTTTTTTCACTGTAAAGTTATATGAGTTTCTTGTGTATTCTGGATATTAATCCCATGTTTATTGCATAGTTTGCAAATATTTTCTCCCATTCTGTAGGTTGTCTTTTCACTAAGGTGAGGTTTAAGGATAAGCAGACGTGGATACCTTTGAATGACATCAATAATATTTTTCTAGATATTATCATATCTCTACTTTGTAACTGTACAAACAAAAGGCACTATTTTTAACTTAACTAATAATGCAGAGATGGGCATATTTTTTGACCCAGTACTTTTTATTAACCCTGAAATCCCTTTAGAAAGTAATTTGCTAATTATAGCTATTTTTCTCAGCAAACTTGATATTAATTCATTGAACTGTATGATAAATACATCTTATTTTAATTAATATTGGATTTTGTAAGTTAACCACATATTACTGATATTAATAAAGATTAACATGATTTTTTTTTGCTTTCTAGTAACAAGTTTGAAAGGCAGTCAACTGTTAATGTTACTATAAACTTTCTTTATATTTTATAATCACTGTAAATATATATTATTAATGAGTTTATCTTAATGCCACCAATAAAGGCTGAAATAGATTCAATAATTATGTTAAGAAATAAAACACATGCACATTCTTATCACAGAGAATTCAGCATGGAGAGAATAAATCTTCATTATTACACATGTAAGATGTTTTAAATTTTGTCAAATAAAATAATAGTAAAATTATAACTTACAAAGTAATTATTATATAGCAAACAATAACTTAGATGATCTCATTTCATCCATAATAGTCCCATGAGGCAGACATTTTATTATCCCTAATTTACCTGTGAGTACACAGTGGCATAAAGAAAGCAAATAATTCTTTTCAGTGACATATAGCCAGTAAGTGATGAAGCACAGATTTCAATCTAAATGTCCTCAAAACCAAAGTTTTTGGAGAAAAACTGAAGAATTCTGTTGATTTGCAATTAAGGTGTTATCAACCCAAAGAATGAAGTCATTTACAAACTCATGTAGCTGAAAACAAAACTTTTTCTCAGCAAGGATTTTCTATTTTTCATTCTGTTGCAGTAAGTAAATCAGCTTTATGTTATATTGTCCTTATAATTGAGAAAAAGAACGTTTGCTTTAAGAAATAGAAAATTACACCAATGCCTTGGGGTAAAAGCTCAAAATCTGCATAATTTAAAGTTTCTTCACAAATGCTGAGACTCTGATAATGTTCTCACTACTGGCCTCACCCTACTAGGGATAAAATGAATTATCTGAGCTTCAGGAAAGGAAGAGAAGAAAGCAAGAGACATGCCATCCTAGAAAGCCCTGCAGTTGATGGAGATTAAATTTCTTTACAGGTTACTGAGGGCCACTGTTCTAATCTTATTTACATGGTCTTTAACAAGAGACAGTCCAAAGAGGAATTAGGCTGATAGAGCATCACTATTCAAGGGGTGTCTACTGTTTTGTCACTGGAGGAACCAGAATATTGACGCCATTGGTAGGCAGCAATTTCATCACAGATCTTCAATATAGAGGGTTTTAATTCAATATTATGTAAAATCACTAAAACAGATTAAGAAAATAACTTATTCCATTCAATATAATGTGAGTTAATCTAAGCATGCTTTATACATGATATAAACACACACACACACACACACACACACACACACACACCCATACACACACACATTCACCCTAACATACAGAGGACAGGAGAAAGATAAAAAAAGAGATTCCACATGTTTTTTTTTTTTTTTCCTTTTTTGTCTTTTTTCGTGACCGGCAACGGATCGCAACCCTCAGTGTTGCACCCGCACCTCGCTCAGCCAGTGAGCGGCTGGTCTGTACGTGGGATCCGAACCCTCGGCGGGAGCGCCACCGCACTCTCAAGTGGCGCACTGTAGCAGTGCACCACCGGGCCGGCCCGAGATTCCACATTTCAACTATAGTAAAGTACAAGAATTACTCTCTTGTGTCTTCTCTCTAGTAAATTTGGGTTCTGAATGAGGTCTGGCTTACAATGGGGCCATGAGGATCTGTGGACTCCCTGGTGATCATTTTCCTGGTTTTCAAATGTATAATTGATATTGACCATCTCTCCACTGGGCTCTTGGCATAAAAACTAAGTGCTATTAGTGACAGATGGCAAAATAGAAGTTTATAAAGCTGACCCTCTCCCCTTACCTAGGAAAACATCCCCCAAAATACAGTAAATACAGCAAAATACAGTATATCCCAAACAGTAAAGGTATGATATATATAAACATATAATGGAAGTTAGGTGGTATCCTACACATTTTCATTTAATTCTCCAGTCTGACACCAGAAAATTAAAATGGAGTTGGAACATGATGGTAAAACACTGCAAACTCAGTAAAGTAGTATCTTTATTTGCAGCTGCTCTGCCAGAGGTAGTGTATTTACAGAGCAGATTAGCATGCCCTTAAGTATATGATATGTGGCTATTGATTTGGCAAGTTATTTATTTTCTATTCTAGTCATAAAGGAGGTTTAGATAAATTTGCATGCACATGAAATAGGCAATACAATATTTATTTTCCCTGTGGCTATGTTAATGTCCCTTATTTCTATCATAATATAGTCCTAAGATATCTGTACCGACTGGGTATCCTGCAGATAGAATATTGATTAATTACATTGAAAATATTATGCTAAATCGATCCGATAAACGAGAGCCAAACACTGTAAACTGTGGTCAGACACATATGCTCCAGTTGGTGAGAGATAAACATGTAAGAATTTAGGGTTCTGTCATATAAGTAAAAAGACATTAGGGGTTCAGTAGTCACGGGAACGTTGGAACAATCCTCAAAATCCTTTACAATTATTGAGTCTGACATTTCCCACCATGATAAAGAAAGCACAGTTCCTCCCAAACCTCTTTAGGTGTTTGAAGCAGTGACAGTTGGGGATACCACTCCATCCCATGATGTAAGTGACACAAAAAGCTGTCAGCTTGAGGGGAACCCAGAACAGGTAAGGTCTCTGTAACAGGCACAGGGTGTGGCATAAGCAGTCCTTCTACCTGGATCGTACAACCCAGCACAAGACACTATGGATTTAGAAGTATAGGTGTTGGGAAAATATGTTTGTTGGAGGTATAGTGAGCTCCACTGGGAGAATCAAGATGCAGAGTTATTGTTTTCTGGTCTAATCACATGTTATCTGAAGCAGAGACTTTTCAAAACAAGTCTTGGAATATAACAATAATCTAATAGAGATGAAGCATATGACTATGTGGCACAAATGGCCATGCATCCAGAACTGCCCACATTGGGCTAGATTCAGTATGATCAATCTACCAATCATAGAGACTGGAAAGTTCAGCAGTAGTCCCAAGTTAGATGGAAATGATAAACCCATGATCTAGCATAAGCAAGACCAAAGGGCATAAACAAGCAGTGTAAGATGTGGCTCAGAAACCTCATGCCATTCACAACTGTTGCACTATCTCACCCTGTCAGTTTGCATCTATGTCTCTGTGGGAGATTGTTTATGACCAACTCAGAACAATCAGCCTTAGCTTGTTTTATGAATAATTCTTCTTGCATGAGGACACAAGCTGAAAACAAATGGCATCCATAATGCAGCCTATCTCAAGAGTGACCTTGAGAAGCAGTGGTAAGTGAAGAATCTACTAATGGGTTGAACCTGGAGCAATGCAAATAGTTGTTCATGTATTAAGTTTAAAAAAAAAAAAACTACCTGAAGATAGACTATACACTGCAGGAGTAGTGGCAAAGGATCTGGCTGGTCGATATGGGACTTGGAAGGAAAAATATTGGGAGATCAGGGACAAGGTCTGACATAGAGTCACATGGATGAACATAGGAGAGTGAGTGTGGAGTATGGAAACATTTTCATCACATTGTAATGCCTACTGGAGAGTATGTGTCACAGGAGAGGCTAGACATAATGATTCAGCCAGTTAACATTGGTTAGCTTCAGGCATCAGTCCCCCGGTGTTAGCATAATAGTGCATGAATGGAGTGGCCATGGTAGGAAAGAAGACGGTTATGCATAGATTTTCCACTATGTGTTCCCACTTACCAAGGCTTATATAGCTACTGCTGCTGCCAAATACCCATCATGTCAACAAATACCAATACTAATATCTGTATATGCATTATTCCTTGACGTGATCAATCAGACTCTTGGTGACAAGTTGACTATCTGGAACTACTTTGACTGTGGAAGTGTTAGGGGTAGACATATATTTCATGCATGAATTTTCCCCTCCTGCCAACAGCATACACACTGAATAATGCATGTCTGTATGGCATCAAGTCCATGATAGGAAAAAAAAAATAGATCCACAAATAAAGAAATGAAAGCTGAAGTGACTCCTTACCTTTATTCCCAATGATTAACTGGGGAATTTTGTACTTTTCTTCTCACAATTCTGGCTTCTGCAGGGTTGGAGGTCCTCATTCTAACATGGAGTGCACATTAACCTACATGCTATGAACGAAACATAGGAGCTTAGGGATACTTGTGTCCAGGGACAGTCTAGATGAAGTGTCTCAGTTTTGGCAAGGGTAATTAATCAAGGGGCAAGGTAGTACTGCTGTTCTACAAAGATGACCTGCAATTAGGTGATGCACTTCGGTGACTCTTTCCCAGTTATAAAGATAGAACAGCAACCCTGGCCTGAGAAGGGCATAGTGAACAGATATCTGGATATCTCAGAGAAGAAAAATTGGGCATACCTCCTCTCAAGACACTGAAACCAGCAGAGATGGTAGCTCATAGCAAAGAAAATTTATAGAGTGAATAGTAAAAGATGAATTAGGTAAGTGTAGTTTTCAGCCCAGAGACCAGTTGCAGTGGTAGAAGCTACCACTCATTGCAGTAACTCTCCTCTTCTATGTTACCCCAGAAAAAAAAAAAAAAAAAAAAAACCCTCTGGAAATTTGGAGGAGATATTCATTCTCTAAACAAATATGAAAAAGTAGATCTGAATACAAAAATGGGTAAAATACAAAGGATCTTCAAGAAGTTTGTGGAAAATGGATTTAAAAGATAAAAATAAAAATATAAACTTTAATTCTCAATATAAGCTGCATCAAGTTCAAGACACCTTTGTAAACAATGATACCAGCCATTCTGTTCATCTGTAAAGAATTGAGGGTCCTGGCCATTTAACCACATCAATGCAGACTTTTGAACATTATTAACTGAAGAAAAATGGACTCCCTTTAAAGATTTTTTTTTTAAATTAGAAAATGAAAAGAAGTCAGAAGGAGCCAAATCAGGATTGTACGGTGGATGCCTAACGATTTCCTATCAAACCTCTCGCAAAATTGCCTGTGTTTGATAAGAGGAATGAGCAGGAACTCATTGCTCAA
>NW_007729424.1:18798-20805 GCF_000696425.1 Galeopterus variegatus | reverse complement strand
CAAACCTCTCGCAAAATTGCCTGTGTTTGATAAGAGGAATGAGCAGGAACTCATTGCTCAACAGGAGTAGTTGAAATGTTCTCTCTGGTGAAACTTTCCCAAGTGTTTTTTCTGCTAAAGCTTTGGCTAACTTTCTCAAAACACTCTTAATAAGTGTAAGTTATTCTCTAGAATGTCAATAGGCAAAATGCCTTGAGCATCACAAAAAACTGTTGCTCTTGACTGCTCTGATTTTGCTTTGACTGGACCACTTCCACCTCTTGGTAGCCATTGTTTTGACTGTGCTTTGTCTTCAGGAAAATACTGGTGAAGCTATGTTTAATATCCTGTTACAATTCTTCAAATAAATGCTTCAGGATCTTGATCCCACTTGTATAAAATTTCCATTGAAAGCTCTGGTCTGCTCTGCAGCCGATCAGGGCACAACAGTTTTGGCACCCATGAAGCAGAAAGTTTGCTCCTCTTTAATTTTTCAGTCAGAACTGTGTAAGATGAACCAATATGATGTCTGCGGTGTTTGCTATTATTTTTGCTGTAATCTTGGTACTCTACTCCTCAATTAGGGTACAAACAAGATTAATTTTTTTCTTGTAAATTGATGTAGAGAGTCTGCCACCACTGCAGGCTTCATCTGTAACATTGTTTCAACACTTTTTAAAATTAGTTATTTATTTGTAAACTGCTAATTTCTTTGGGGCTTTGTCCCCATAAACTTTTTATAAAGCATCAATTATTTCACTATTAATCCACCCAAGCTTCACCATAAATTTGATGTGTGCTCTTGCTTCAATTTTAGCAGAATTCATGTTACTCTGATAGGGGCTTGTTTCTTTTCTTTTTCAGACTTTATTTATTTATTTATTTTAAATTTATGTTAGGAATATTTTTATTTTTTTAAATTCGTTCTTAATTGAATCATAATTGATCACATACATTTATGGGGTACAGAGTTGACTATCAGTATTTGTGTACAATATGGGGTAATCAAATCAGTATTATTAGCATGTTTGTCATTACAAATGGTAATTATTCTTTGTGTCCCTTACCTAATTTCCCTCTAACCCACTCTCCCTCCCCCTTTCTACCTCTAGGGACGATAGGTCTGTTCTCTCCTGAAAGTTCAACATATTATTGTGGTCTGTCTTTCCTTTTTTGTTAAATGCCTCTCATATGTACACCTATTCAAAATTCAGCACCAAATGAAGAATAGATTTCCCTATTTGGTGATCTTCAATAACTTTCAATAATAAAAGGTAAATAAAAATATCTCTTCTTTGCATCTCTATTAGGAAAGATACATAATTTATTAAGACAAATGTCACTTCATGACATAATGTAATCTATAGTGGATGACTGAGAAGAAAAAACCCTGTAGAGCATGTGTAGGATTTCTTCATGCCATGATCTTTGGTAAAGACACCTTATTGACTGTGCTTAAATGTCTAAAGGGCAAATTTAAATTGGCAGTAATATTACAAAAATATAGCATTTGAAATTCAAAACAAAGGAATGAAACAAGTTATATATTGAAACCACCTTTCAAAAAACAGGCTTAATTCTTCTGAAGTTCATAATGCAGATAATGTAACACGTTTTAAGTCTAATTGATTGAACTGTTTACAGAAAAACATAAGTCAAGAGGAGAACAAAACAAGGAAAACAAATAGGAAAATAATCAAAGAAAGAGATTCTGGCAGGGGGATAATAAAGGAAAACACTGGATCATTAAGAAAATTATTTAAATTTTCTTGTTGCTTTTAAAGTCATTGATGTCTAAAGTTGTTCGACACTAGTACATATAGTTTACCCACTACTCTCCCCTTCAGTCACTCTCCCTAGAGTCTGGCTACTCTCCTGTATTTCCTCCAACACAAGAGGCACTCATTTAGGGCTGTTACTTCAGCCACTCTTCCTGGAAGGTTCCTCACAGAGTTATCTCCTTTGTTAACTTCCTCACTTTTTAAGTCTTTGCTTATCATCTCAATTAGGCATACTCTGACCATGCTA
>NW_007729424.1:16844-18469 GCF_000696425.1 Galeopterus variegatus | reverse complement strand
TTTGTCTTTTTCCATGTCCGGCAATGGATCGCAACCCTCAGTGTCGCCCCTGTACCGGACCAGGACCGGCAAAGGCATCGCAACCCTCGGTGTTGCTCCCGCGCCCCGCTCAGCCAGTGAGCGGGAACCGGTCCGTATGTGGGATCCGAACCCTCGGGTGGGAGCGCCGCCGCACTTCCCAAGTGGTGCACTATCCAGCGCGCCACCGGGCCGGCCCAACTTCCTCACTTTTTAAGTCTTTGCTTATCATCTCAATTAGGCATACTCTGACCATGCAATAAATATAACATTAGTCTCTCTCCTCTTATCTGTATATGTCCATTTAAGTTGTCTAGTTTATCTCCTCTCTATAACTATCTTCAGTTATTAATACAAAAAATGTACAATATATTTATTTGATAGAATATAAGGTCCAAGAAGTCAGGCATATTTACACTTTTTTCTTTCACTGATCATTCCATGAACTAGCCACAGCACCTGACACTGTATGAGTGAAGAATAAATAAATATTCTCTTCCCTCCCTTACAAAACAAGCATTCTGCCTTTGTGCTCTGAACACAAGCATTCTGCCTTCGTGCTCTGAATCTGCTTCTTCTCATCATATATTGCACTTGTTCAGATCTTATCTTCATTTCTGTAGAATGCCCTCCCCTTCTCTCTCTCTCTTTAACCATGATGGCCTTCAAAGAACTCACCATCTCCTCAGATTCAATTACGGCGGTCTTCTGCCTATAAGCTTATGTAGCCCTTGGAGACAGCCTTTTTCTCTTGGTGTAGAGGAATCTTTCTCAGAAGCAGTACTTTTATTTTTCTGGGTTTCCTACTGCTGCTTCTAAAGAAGTAAAATTCCATTTATTAAAACAGGGATAGGACAAAACAAGCTTCTGAACTATAAGCATTTAATTTTATGATTAGAAAAATGACCAGATAAGTGAAGTCCAATTGGAAGAACCAGGAAAGACTTGCCACCATATTTACCTGTATTATGAACATCCAAATGACTCAACCTGGAGAGAGCTTTTGTGGTGGTGGTGGTGGTGTGAAAGGGGGCAAGAAGGAAAGGAAAATAAGAGGGAGACGTTAGAAGAATGAGAATATTCAGTGTCCAACAGATGATATAGCCGGTAGAGACGCGAAGAGCAAACAACACTGAAAACTACTTTGACCAGCCTTGACCTCACAATTACTTTTATTCCATTTCTAGTAGTATTTGAGGACAGACTTTTTCTGTCTTAAACAACAGGGGACACTGATCAAGTGTTCACAATTGCTCTTTATTCACTGGCTGCCTGAGCTTGACAAGATTTTAAACAAGTTTCTCTCTCTGTATTTTTTTTTTTTTTTTACAGACTCCTGACTTTTGGTTTGCCCCCATTTCTAAGTAAGAACTGACGTTCAAAACATCCTTCTTTCGACAGTGCATCCTAAAATTTGGCTGACTACAGTGAGAAACATTTCCTGTCACATTGCCCCCAAAATGCTGTCTGGCCATCCCCTTATTAAATTTTATATATAATATAAATATAATATAAATATTTTATTTATATTATTTAATATATATAATATATATGTATTAATATATATATTTTATATATAAATATATATAAAATATATATATAAATAT
>NW_007729424.1:12778-16104 GCF_000696425.1 Galeopterus variegatus | reverse complement strand
AACATTTAGGGTCACCTTTGAATATATGAAAATTTAGCACTCAAGGATAAATGAGATTGCAGACACACAATACTAATGAAATTTATAAGCAGGTGTCTTCTTAACTCACTGTGTTTTGTTTCTGAAAATAATCTGTGGGCTCTGGAACAACCATTAAAGTTTGCTACTTGAGGATAATATTTCCTAACTGGATAAATTTAAGCTCAGGTACAAGAACTATTGACACAATTTTTGCTTTTGTTTTTCTTTTTGTTTAATATTCAAATTTAAAATGCAGTTTTAGAATATGTTTTAGTATTATTTTGGGGTGTGAAAATATGCTTTACATGTAGAGATTATTTTGGCAGACTGTAGTTTTTGCAGTATTACAGAAAGGACAACTTCTAATGTGCCATTGAATTTGCCCATAGCCAAGAACACTTTTAGGTTCAAATGTTAGAACTTGAAAATCAAATACAAAGTTATAATATTAATTAGTGGGGGAAGTTTATATTGAAAGACAAATTAAAACATTATTGATTCATCTATGTGAGTTACAGTGTTAGAATTTGGATCAAATTTGAGGACAACTTCCTGTATTAGAAACACATAAATGTTTCTTTGTATAAAGATATACATCTATCTATCTTTCTATCTCCATCTATTTATAACTTTCTTAGTCCCCTCTGCAGAAGAATTTCCAGCACTGAGGAATTGTCTTATATGTTAATGTGTGATATAAAGAGAAGTAGCGTGTTTTTCTCCCATTACTCAGTCTAATCCTGTTGTCTCAGTCTGAATAATGGGTTTTTGCCCCTCAAGAAGTGCTACCTTAAGATCACAGTCTGTAACACTCAAGCTAGTCCCAATCAATAGTACTAGGAGCTTTAAGACATTGCCTTTTTTTTTTTGACCGGTCCCTCGGCACGGTGTGGTCTGCACCACGCTCAGCCAGTGAGCGCACCTGCCATCCCTATATAGGATCCGAACCGGAGGCCTCGGCACTACCAGCGCCACACTCTCCGGAGTGAGCCACGGGGCCGGCCCAAGACATTTCCTTCTTAATCTACTGTTGTCCATGAGAGAGAGCATACTTAGAATTAAGGTGGTTTCCTGTGTTTATTGGGTATAGGAGGTGAGGAGAAAAAACTCCCCATAGCTCTGTGCTTTGTACCCCAATTCTAGAGGCTGCTGTATTGCTGATCCCCGCTCTACCATGAAACTCAGGGGGTTTGGTTGTTGAGGTCTCAGGGGTAGAGCCTTCAGCTTTTCTGGACAAGATTTTCTGTTGGCCAGCCTGGGTAGCAGCAAAACTCTCTTTAGGAACAACTGGTTTTCGAAGTCAGCCTCAGCTCACCTGAGTTATCCAAAACCCAACATCTGCCTGTTCAGTAAAAGTTTGGGGAGGAAGATTCAAGTCCGGCACTACCCCAATAACCCAAAGGTGCTCAAGAGACAATTAAGCAGAGCTGAGAGTAGCTTTGTATTGTATTTATACTTTAAAATGCCCCTCCTCCTTTCCTTTCCTAAAAAAATACCATTTCTCTTTCTACACTCAATTCAGATTCTCTCCACTCCAGGAAGGGCAGTCTTTATTCAACCACTTGTCCTTTGTACAACCTGTGTCTTTACTCACGATGTGTCTGATCTTTGCTACTATTTCTCTCCTATTGTAGCTCTTTAAATATTTTTTCTGCCTGACATATAGAACACTTTTCATTTAAATGTTTTTTGATCACATGGTTTCAAGGATTCAGAAAGAGGAGAAAAAGTGCCTTTTGATAACTGGTATTTGCTGTATCTTTTTTGTTGTTGTTGTTGTTGCTGTCGTTCATGAATAAGGGTCCTAGGAAAGAACGAAATCGGGTACAAATACAGAAAGAGATTTATAAGAAGGAGCAGTCCTGTGAATGTAAATATCATGTATACAGTGTTAAAACCTAGGAAAGCTGGAATTGTTGCTGTCTGCTGAGCCATCAAGTAAAATATAACCTCAAAACAGAGATCCTAGGGCTGGTTTTTGATTCCTGGATTTAATTATGCTGAACTTCTGCCATACAGTCTCCCTGATGCTAGGTGCTTATAAGTCAAAACCCCAGCACAGGGAACTCTGCAGTTTGTTTCTTATTCTTTAGTGAGGGGAAGGAAGGAAACTTCCAACTAAAATGCATACTCTTTGCTGGAAGGACTGCAAGAAAGAATGTTGAGTGAAATATTATTATCCTTAATAAACAAACTGTCAGAGCAGTGAACATAGACTAGTTCTCATGGTATTTGGGATGTGGTCTGTGATTTGCCAATGACTGTATGACAGTGAGTGAGTTTACTCTTTAAAATTATGGAATCTGTCTAGATGAACAGCATCACTTTAAATCAACCCAAGAATGGCTTCTTGAGATGGATAACAGAACTTAGCTCCATGATATGACAATTCGGACAGTGCTCAAAAGGGACACAGGTCATGGCTACTAACAGTTTATTGCTGTAGAAAAAGCCTTTGACTTCTCTGTTTTTCATACCGTTCAGAATGGTGATTATTACAACTCAGAAGAAAGAAGAAAAAAAACTATGTGGGGAATGGAGCTGTTTCTCTAAAATTATAAAGTTTAAAAAAATCTGTAAGCAAATAGGGCAAAATGTTAACCTGCTGCATCTTGTTATGTTGTCATTATATCCTGAAATTATGTTTAATGTATTTCTAAATTAAAAGTATATTTCAGCATAATTGCCAAAATGTGACCTAGAATTGCATCAGAGAAAAATTTTATCTAAATGAATTTCCCAAATTACCCCAGGGGTCCACACAGGCGGAGAGATCAAGCTTTACAGTTTATGATGAGAAAATTTGTGATCAGATCAAAAATCTGATCAGAGATTGTCAGACTCTGAACCAAAGATAAATGCAGTAGAATATTAGCATCATGAAAAATATACTTCAAATTAAACAATATTTTAATGACAAAGAGAGACATTGCAAATGATAGGGTCAATTCGATGTGGGTATCTAACCTTACATGGTTATTCACAATAAAAGAGCTAAAATTTAGGTAAAGAAAAATTAGTAGACTGAATGGAAAGACAGACAAATACTCAATTGTAGCTGCAGACTGCAAAACCCCTCTCTCAATATTGATTGTGGAAAAATATATAAAAATCAGTATGAATAGAAAAGACTTCAAAGGCATTGTGAACGTTTCAGTTAAATAGGAGGAATAAGTGTGGTAGATCTGTTGGACAACATGGTAGCTATTGTTTACAATATACTGTATTCTTGAAAAATGCTAACAGAGTGAATGTAAGGTGTTCTCAGTATAAAAATGATGACTTTGGGAGGTAATACATATGAT
>NW_007729424.1:11010-12072 GCF_000696425.1 Galeopterus variegatus | reverse complement strand
TTGTTTACAATATACTGTATTCTTGAAAAATGCTAACAGAGTGAATGTAAGGTGTTCTCAGTATAAAAATGATGACTTTGGGAGGTAATACATATGATAATTAGCTAGTTTTAGTCATTCCACAATGTATATATACTTTAAAACATCATGTTACACTATAATAAATACATACAATTATTATCAATTAATAAAAGCATTTGATGCAACTTGAACTAATTGACAATGTAGAACATACCAAACAAAAACAGCAGAACATGCATTCTTTAAAAATGTACACGGTGAAATACTAAAAAAAATATATATATGCTGGGCCATATAACTTATTTCAACAAGTTTAAAAGAACTGTAATCATATAGAGTGTATTATATGGGTGTTATGCTAGCACACTAACAGAAAAAAAATTTTTACATGGGTTATGGTTTTAATTTTTCTGTAATTGTATATTTAACACATTTCCTAATTATAAAATATTTTGAGTATAACTGACAACAAATAATCTATAAACACTTCAGTAATAATTTCATCTAAATGTGTTTTCCAAATCATTCCAGGGCTTGATATTTTTCATTGTAAGAGAGTATTAATATTTACAAATACTTTGATAAACAAATTTGACATCTCGCCCAACAGGGAACTCTTCTGTACTGTTGGTGGGACTGTAAATTGGTACAGCCATTATGGAAAACAGTATGGAGGTTTCTCAAACAACTACAGATAGAACTATCATACAATCCAGCAATCCTACTTCTGGGTATATATGCAAAGGAATGGAAATCATCATGTCGAAGAGACACTTTCACTCCCATGTTCATCGTAGCTCTATTTACAAAAGCCATGAATGTCCATCAATGGACAACTGGAAAAAGAAAATGTGGTGTATATACACAATGGAATACTGTTCAGCCAAAACAAAACAATGAAATTCTGTCATTCATTGCAACATGGATGAACCTGGAGAAAATTATGTTAAGTGAAATAAGCCGGGCACAGAAAGAGAAATACTGCATGTCCTAACTCATAGATGGGAGCAAAGAAAGAAAGAAAGAGAGAGAGATAGGGAG
>NW_007729424.1:6104-10147 GCF_000696425.1 Galeopterus variegatus | reverse complement strand
GAGGGAGGAAGGAAGGAAGGAAGGAAGGAAGGAAGGAAGGAAGGAAGGAAGGAAGGAAGGAAGGAAGGAAGGAAGGAAGGAAGGAAGGAAAGACCAAAATAAAACATTGAACTTTCAGAAGGAGAGAACAGACCTATAGTTACTAGAGTTGGGAAAGGGGGAGGGAAAGGAGGGTTAAGGAGTAATTGGGACACAAAGAATAATTGAAATTTATAATTATGAATATGCTAATAGTATTGATTCAATCATCACGTACTGTACACAAATAATGATAGTCAATTCTTTACCCCCAAAATAGATGGAATAGTTATGTTTCATTTCAAAAAATAAATAAAAACAAAACAAAACAAAACAAAATAATGTTTCCATACACAATTTTCACAGACTTGATGGATCCGATTGCCATTTAAAAAGGGATTTTGATGAAAGATATTAGAAAATGCTAGTCACAACTAATAATCTGATTTCAAGAGAGACAACTTATTTTTCAAGTTTTTCTTTTTTTCCAAAAATTTCTTTCAAGATATGCATCTGATGAGAGGAAGACAATAGTTATGTGTGTTTCATCTACTGGGGTATCATATTGACCAGAAACATGAGCAAACCCCTAACAATTCATAGTCATCTTGAAGGTCTCTAAAGACATGTCTCTTTTACTCATAATTCTTCTTTCTGTAACAGTTAAGGGGTGATTTTCTTGAATGGTTGGAAGAGGCATATATAAGAAATATGTTAGTTTTATGGAATAGAAAGTCTGATGGACACCCTATGCCATGAATAAAAAATCAAACACTATGACTTCATCAGACCAACTTTGGGAAATCTAATCAATCAATCTCATGGTTTGTTTAAAGATGCCCAAGTAAAATTCATGTCAGACTATAAGACATATCTGTCCATGTGTTTTGACTTTTTGTTATGAAGCAGGCTGGTGACTTAACAATTTGAAGAATTTACAGAGGAAATAAAAAAGTCCTCATCATTTTGAAGCCTCACTAAACTTATGGTAAAATCTAATTTGGGGGTTTCCAACAAATATTAAAGAATGAAAATCAGTGGTTGTCATATAAATTAAAATGGAAAAAAATAGACCTGTAAATGTATGAACTTTTAAGATATTAATTTCAGGTTCAATGTTCTAGGTAGTGAGAAATATTGAAAAATGAATTAAAAGGAGTTTCTGCTCTCAAGTAGTATATAAATGAGTAGTGCCAGGTAGGCATATGTAGCGTTATAGGACTAATATTCATTAAATACTCCCCTTGAGACAGGTATCTGCATACATTCTCATTTAAATTTCACTAAAATTCTGCAAAATAAGTGAGAATATATTATAAGGGACCTACACAATACTGATTTCTCATTCCAATGTGCCTTCTTTACATCTCAGATCATGATGGATCTGAGCCAATCAAGACAATCATATTTCCTGATTTTCCAGCCTTCTCTTTCTAAATTTGGTTTTTTGACCAGATTCTGGCCAATTATGTGTAAGGGCAAGTCCTGGGCAGGGTGGAGGGTCTTAGAAAATATTGTTTCCCTGATAAAATGATACAGCCAGTGGTGGTACTAAGCATTTTTCTCTACTCCCTTCATTGAAAACTATTGTAGCATCTGAAGATGTAGAAATCATTTTGTGGCCATGAATAAACTGTACTTGAAGGAACCATCATAGAAAGGAGACAGGGTGGAAAGACAGAAGATTCCAAATTCCTTCTGGCATCATTGAACAGTTAAATTAATACTCACGATTATTTAACACAATTTCTCTGGGAAAAAAAAATAAACTCATATTTGATTGATTCACTGTTAGCTGGATTTCTGTTACCTGTGGCCACAAAGATTTCTAACTAAAAAAGAAAAAAAAAATCTCATTTATTTATTGATGGTGTATAAAGGGGAATTTGAGGGTTGAGAAAATCTTAGTAACCTATTAAGACAATCAGAAATAAGCAAGGAAGCTGAGATTTGGGGTAATTCCAAAGTCCACACTTATTTCAACCTCATCGTTAGCCATAAAAACAGAAGAACAATTTTTGATATTTAGTCAGGCATTAAAGATGAGATGTAGAACCTTGGCATTAGTATAGGAATAAAAAAGAGAAAGAAACACAATATTTTTTAAAGTGCTAGAAATGGTAGTATGTGTGTTTGTGTTTGTGTGTGTCTATCTATCTATCTATCTATCTATCTATCTATCTATCTATCTATCTATCTATCTATCTATCTATCATCTATCTCTCTCTCTCTATCTATCTCAATTAATTTATCAAAAGTAAACTTTTTACAAAAATAATCCTGGGTGAAAGGTTTTGCTTTTCTATATAAAAGCAACTGGGCATCTTCTCAGGCAATACCTCTCACTGATTTATCAGTCTCTTGTGTGTACATTTAATAATAATTTGTGTGTTTCCTTCTTGAATAAATCTTTGTGAGGTTCTATGAGTTGTAGCTTATCTGTTCTTATCATTTGACATTTAAAATCAGATGGAAAAATACATGCTAAACAAAATATAGTACAACTTTTTAATAGCTAAAGAATACATTGAGTGGACTCATAGGTCTTTCCTATTTTGAACGTGTGTAGATCTGTGTGTGTTCTTTTTTTCTGAATTTTAAAGAGTTTGGAAAAATTCAAACCGTAGTTGGCTGAGTCAGTTTGCTAGAGTTTGGGAAAACTTTCTGTTACTCTTTACTCTCATCCTCTTCCATTAAGAGTATATTTTTCTGCTGTCTGCTTTTGTGAGTAGAAAAATATACTCTCAATGGGACAGAATGAAGTCAGATAAAAAATTTCTAGAGATCTAGTGTACTGCATGATAACTGGAGATAATACAATATTGTATACTTGAAACTTTCTAAGAGAGTTAGACTTAAATGTTCTTAAATTGTAACATGTGATGTGATGGATATACCAGTTAGCTCTATTGTGGTAATCATTTCACAATGCTAACTTATGTCAAACCATCATGTTGTACACCTTAAATTTATACAATTTTTATTTTTCAATTATATCTCAATAAAGCTGGGGGAAAAAAGAGTATATTTTTCTTTTACTTTTATTGTTCCCATATAGTTCTCTGATTTTTTTTCTTTTTTCTATCTTTAAATATTCAAAAATTCAATATTAACTTATTGTTCTAATCATAATGTAATTCGCAAACCATACGTTTACCCATTCTAAGTACAGACACACACACACACACGCACGCATCTCTGTGTTTTTTATGTATGTCTGTTGCATCTAATAAAAGATTTGAGACAAATTAAGAAGATATAATCGAGAATGTTCTAGAAAACAGTATGAGACTTTAGAACTTGGAAAATGGAAATGAGAAGATAAACACTGAGAAGAAATAGAGCAAAGTTATGAAAGCCGAGTGTTCCTAAACAGTTACGAAGATTGAGATGAAAATATGGTTTCCATGTATCAACTGTCTACTCTATGATTTACACTGCTGAAAATCACCCAACACACACATGTGTGCACACACGGGCTTATATGCATTCACACATAGTGCTCCAGCTGCAAGGAGCCCTTTCATGCCTATGCTCAGTGGGGCCTGAGGAACTCACCATATCATAGTTGTTTATCCTGAAAATTAAAATTTTATTTTAATTTAACCAAAGTTTGGGTTACTCGCTATAATGACTTAAATTGGTTACAAGTTATTGATATGTGGTACATATTTTAAACATTGATATGCTCATGTGTGTATTGTGTGTTTATGTACATACAGTATGTGTGTATATATATGTATATAAATTTAAAATCCATGCAGTATAGTTTCTTCATTCTGTAGTAGTAATTAAAATGTTTAGCTAGTGCTATATAAAAGAATAGACTCTTTTTTTAATTTATTATTTTTCTTTTCTTTCTTTTTTCTTTTTTCTTTTTTACCTGTTTTATATTCTTACTCATGCAGGTTTTGCAGATGCTCTTTGGTTTCCTCAAAAATTCTTACTTCACACCATTTTGTGCTGAGATCCTTAATTCATAAACCCTATTTCTATTTCTGATAATCCTTAATCTAAGAATTGTT
>NW_007729424.1:1202-5104 GCF_000696425.1 Galeopterus variegatus | reverse complement strand
TCTATCTATCTATCTATCTATCTATCTATCTATCTATCTATCTATCTATCTATCATCTATCTCTCTCTCTCTATCTATCTCAATTAATTTATCAAAAGTAAACTTTTTACAAAAATAATCCTGGGTGAAAGGTTTTGCTTTTCTATATAAAAGCAACTGGGCATCTTCTCAGGCAATACCTCTCACTGATTTATCAGTCTCTTGTGTGTACATTTAATAATAATTTGTGTGTTTCCTTCTTGAATAAATCTTTGTGAGGTTCTATGAGTTGTAGCTTATCTGTTCTTATCATTTGACATTTAAAATCAGATGGAAAAATACATGCTAAACAAAATATAGTACAACTTTTTAATAGCTAAAGAATACATTGAGTGGACTCATAGGTCTTTCCTATTTTGAACGTGTGTAGATCTGTGTGTGTTCTTTTTTTCTGAATTTTAAAGAGTTTGGAAAAATTCAAACCGTAGTTGGCTGAGTCAGTTTGCTAGAGTTTGGGAAAACTTTCTGTTACTCTTTACTCTCATCCTCTTCCATTAAGAGTATATTTTTCTGCTGTCTGCTTTTGTGAGTAGAAAAATATACTCTCAATGGGACAGAATGAAGTCAGATAAAAAATTTCTAGAGATCTAGTGTACTGCATGATAACTGGAGATAATACAATATTGTATACTTGAAACTTTCTAAGAGAGTTAGACTTAAATGTTCTTAAATTGTAACATGTGATGTGATGGATATACCAGTTAGCTCTATTGTGGTAATCATTTCACAATGCTAACTTATGTCAAACCATCATGTTGTACACCTTAAATTTATACAATTTTTATTTTTCAATTATATCTCAATAAAGCTGGGGGAAAAAAGAGTATATTTTTCTTTTACTTTTATTGTTCCCATATAGTTCTCTGATTTTTTTTCTTTTTTCTATCTTTAAATATTCAAAAATTCAATATTAACTTATTGTTCTAATCATAATGTAATTCGCAAACCATACGTTTACCCATTCTAAGTACAGACACACACACACACACGCTATCTTTAAATATTCAAAAATTCAATATTAACTTATTGTTCTAATCATAATGTAATTCGCATACCCATTCTAAGTACAGACACACACACACACACGCACGCATCTCTGTGTTTTTTATGTATGTCTGTTGCATCTAATAAAAGATTTGAGACAAATTAAGAAGATATAATCGAGAATGTTCTAGAAAACAGTATGAGACTTTAGAACTTGGAAAATGGAAATGAGAAGATAAACACTGAGAAGAAATAGAGCAAAGTTATGAAAGCCGAGTGTTCCTAAACAGTTACGAAGATTGAGATGAAAATATGGTTTCCATGTATCAACTGTCTACTCTATGATTTACACTGCTGAAAATCACCCAACACACACATGTGTGCACACACGGGCTTATATGCATTCACACATAGTGCTCCAGCTGCAAGGAGCCCTTTCATGCCTATGCTCAGTGGGGCCTGAGGAACTCACCATATCATAGTTGTTTATCCTGAAAATTAAAATTTTATTTTAATTTAACCAAAGTTTGGGTTACTCGCTATAATGACTTAAATTGGTTACAAGTTATTGATATGTGGTACATATTTTAAACATTGATATGCTCATGTGTGTATTGTGTGTTTATGTACATACAGTATGTGTGTATATATATGTATATAAATTTAAAATCCATGCAGTATAGTTTCTTCATTCTGTAGTAGTAATTAAAATGTTTAGCTAGTGCTATATAAAAGAATAGACTCTTTTTTTAATTTATTATTTTTCTTTTCTTTCTTTTTTCTTTTTTCTTTTTTACCTGTTTTATATTCTTACTCATGCAGGTTTTGCAGATGCTCTTTGGTTTCCTCAAAAATTCTTACTTCACACCATTTTGTGCTGAGATCCTTAATTCATAAACCCTATTTCTATTTCTGATAATCCTTAATCTAAGAATTGTTAAATGCCCCAAATTCAATTGCTTTTCTCAAATATAAGCAAAATTTGAGTATTCTGTAGACCTACAAAAATTCCTGTCTTTAATCTCAGTGTTATATTTGGGAAAATATGTGAATACTTTCTGCATGATTAGGGATTTCTTTCTTTTTTTTTAAGTTTGATTTATTTTGCATAATTAAAAGTACATAACAAAGTCTTCCCTGTTTTATTCATTCATTGCATTCAACCTTTTAATTGTTTTAAAAGGATAATTTCATTTTTTTACATAAATGATTGTATTCTTTGTATTTGTTTCACTAACGCCAGAAAATATTAGTTTTTGGCAGGAAAATAGCATTTTTTCAAGGCATCTTCCTTATTCTAACATATATAACACCAGAGGAAAGCGGCACTGTGACTGCATATGTTCTTGCACCATAAATGGCTGAAAAGTCTGTACAGTGCCTGCTTGTTAGAAAACTTCATTACGATACTCCTAACAGCTCATATTCTGAATAATATACCACATTCTTTTTTAAAAAATTATCAGTATACAATATAGTTGATTTTCATGTCCCTTTACCAATTCCCCTTCCCCCCACCCCCTATCAACATCATATCTGTTCACTTGTCTTAACAAGTTCAAGGAATTGTTGTGATTGTTGTGTCTTCTTTCCCACACACTCCCCCAACATTTGTTTGTATATTTATTGATTGATTGATTTTTAGTTCCCACAAATAAGTGAGAACATGGGTTTTGGTATCAGGATGATGTTTGCTTCAAGTTTCATTTAATATAATTCTCTCAAGGTCCATCCATGTTGTTGCAAATGGCAGTATTTCATTCGTTTTTACAGCTGAGTAGTATTCCATTGTGTAGATATACCACATTTTCCGTATCCACTCATCCGATGATGGACATTTGGGCTGGTTCCAACTCTTGACTATTGTAAAGAGTTCTGCGAAGAACACTGGGGAACAGGTATACCTTCGACTTGATGATTTCCATTCCTCTGGGTATATTAACAGCAGTGGGATAGCTGGGTCATATGGCAGATCTATCTATAATTGTTTGAGGAACCTCCATACCATTTTCCATAGAGGCTGCACCATTTTGCAGTCCCACCAACAATGTATGAGAGTTCCTTTTTCTCCACAACCTCGCCAGCATTTATCGTTCAGAGTCTTTTGGATTTTAACCTTCCGAACTGGGGTGAGATGGTATCTCAGTGTGGTTTTGATTTGCATTTCCTGAATGTTGAGTGATGTTGAGCATTTTTTCAAGTGTATGTTGGCCATTCGTATATCTTCCTTAGAGAAATGACTACTTAGCTCTTTTGCCCATTTTTTAATTGGGTTGCTTGTTTTTTTCTTGTAAAGTTGTTTGAGTTCCTTGTATATTCTGGATATTAATCCTTCGTCAGATGTATATTTTGGAAATATTTTTCTCCCACTCTGTTGTTTGTCTTTTCACTCTGTTAATTGTTTCTTTTGCTGTGCAGAAGCTTTTTAGTTTGATATGATCCCATTTGTTTATATTTCCTTTGGTTGCCTGTGCTTTGGGTGTCATATTCATGAAGTCTGTACCCAATCCTACTTCCTAGAGTGTTTCCCCTAATTTTTCTTTAAGGAGTTTTATTGTTTCAGGATGTATATCTAATTATTTTATTGTTTCAGGATGTATATCTAATTATTTAATCCATTTTGAGTTGATTTTGGTATATGGTGAGAGGTACAGGTCTAGTTTCTTTCTCCTACATGTGAATATCCAGTTTTCCCAAAAGCATTTGCTGAAGAGGCAGTTTCTTTCCCAGTGTATAGACTTGATGCCTTTGTCAAAGATAAGATGGCTGTAGGTGTATGGCTTGATTTCTGGATTCTCTATTCTATTCCATTGAACCATGTGTCTGTATTTATGCCAGTACCATGCTGTTTTGGTTATTATAGCTTTGTAGTATAGTTT
>NW_007729424.1:0-341 GCF_000696425.1 Galeopterus variegatus | reverse complement strand
TTTTTCTTGTAAAGTTGTTTGAGTTCCTTGTATATTCTGGATATTAAACCTTTGTCAGATATATATTTTGCAAATATTTTCTCCCACTCTGTTGGTTGCCTTTAACTCTGTTAATTGTTTCTTTTGCTGTGCAGAAGCTCTTTAGTTTGATATACTCCCATTTGTTTATTTTTCCTTTGGTTTCCCATGCTTTTGGGGTGTTATTCATGAGGTCTGCATCCAGACCTATTTCCTGACGTGTCTGCCTATGTTTTCTTTAAGAAGTTTTCTTGTTTCCAGATGTATATTTAATTCTTTAATCCATTTTGAGTTGACATTAGTGTATGGTGAAAGGTATGGGT
>NW_007729423.1:239990-240889 GCF_000696425.1 Galeopterus variegatus | reverse complement strand
ATCTTCTAAAGATGTATTTTTCTTAAGGACTTAATGATTCAAAAAAGATATAAAATCTAATAAAGTAATATCCATTTACATGTAAATTTATTTCTGTAGTTGTAGACAAATTACCCTTTAGGACTGTGGCACATGTTCTCTTCCATCATCATTTCACAAGTTCTCATTTGTCTCCAAATCATATTTTTAAATCTTTACCAAGCTGGTAGGTGAAAAAGTTTTATGTCATTTACTTTTTATCAAATTTCCCTTAGTTATAATTTGCTTATTGTATATTTTAGTGCTATACAATTCAGTTAATAGAAATCCATTACTATTAATCAATTGAATAATTAATTCAAACTGTAGGGTGTGAAAGGCAATTATGGACCAGGTATAATTGCTGCTCTTTTGAAGATTGCATACTATGGGAAAATAGACAAAAAAATGAATTATTACTCTCTACCTGAATTATGTAAATACCATTGTGATAATGTGCTGACCTAGACTAGAGATGAAATGACAAATAGGTTAAAAAGATGGGTGGGACTGACCAGGTGAAGATGGGGGAGGGGATTCCCAAGTGCACAGTTCATTATGCTCCTCATCAATAAATGTCTCTACCCCATCGAATGCTTTTAAAAAAATTCTGTTTTTCTTAATATTAGTATTACACTATGGCTAAATTTTCCTTTGCATTTTCATGACATATTTGTCTCCATCCTTTGACTTTTAACTTTTGTTATAACTCTATGTTGGATCTGTCTTTTAGTCGGTAGATAGGTTTTTGTCCCACACCACATATTAGGCTGCAACCTCACAACACAGCTGTTTCAGGCATTCTAAGGGAATCTTCTCAGATTCTATCCTCCATCCTTCTTAATCAAAGGGACTTGGTGGGGTTTTCTGAGACTCCTTCT
>NW_007729423.1:237554-238135 GCF_000696425.1 Galeopterus variegatus | reverse complement strand
ACTGAGGGTTGTGATCCGTTGCCGGACACGAAAAAAGACAAAAAGGAAAAAAAAAATTTAGCATTCAGCTAAGAGTCAATACCCTACAATTTAGAGAAAAAAAACCCACCAACATCCCCTGGTATTCTCTGTTGTGGGCATTCTGCACGGGGTGTAGTACTACCACCATGGTGAGGAGGGAAGGTGAAGTCTGTGTCCTTCCCCAGCTATAAAAAGCAGGCACTGCAGACGGTGGTCCCCTAGCAGTACCAGCATCACTCGGAAGCTTGTTAGAAACACAAATTTCAGGCTCTATCCCAGCCTTTCTGAATCAGAAATTCTATAGCTGAGGCCCAGCAATCTAGGTTTTAAGAAACCCTCTAGGAGATTCCAAGGCACACTAAACTTTGAGAAACACTTGTCTACAGTGTCAAATAAAGACCTTAACTGCCTATTTTTGGGTTAGATAAATTTTAAAAGGGTCTACTCTAGGGATGATGGTAGGATGAAAGTACACCCACACTTCGCCAGATCCTTTTACAGACATGAAATCTGGTCGAAAATGAGCATGCACAATTGTTTTGAAGGAATTGTGCTGATTC
>NW_007729423.1:235969-237036 GCF_000696425.1 Galeopterus variegatus | reverse complement strand
TTTTTTTTTTGTATCATAATTAAACATCGGGATCAGTTGGATCTCAAAACATCACCAAGAAAGCACAGTTTTAACTACTTCTATGGCTACCAATCCCCTGAATTAGCCCTGACTTCTTTTCTATTGACTGCTTCATCTTTCCTTAAGTCTATTTTGTAAGATTCAGGAACTTTTCTGCAACATTTATTTAACAAATATTTATTGATCGTGAACATGTGCCAGGTACTATGATTAGTTCTGTGACAGGCGCAATAGTCTCTGCAGAGGCAATCTTTCATTGGCTTATTCACTACTAAGATGGAATCAATGGAAAGTGATTAATGACTCACAAACTTTGAGATAGAATTTGCTAATATTTATAACAGCATTTTGTCTAGTCACGTCTCACTGGCTAGTATAAAATTAAATCTGATTCATTTATTTTAAACTCAAATGCCTTCACTATCTTTATTAGCCCCGCTTGTACCCCACTTCAAATACTCTCTTCTTCACCTCTTCTTGACTACTATTTCTGCACATGCTTCAAGCTGTGGCAACCAGTTTTTGCAGGTGCAACCTTCAGCTTCTCACCTCATGCTGGTACCTTTTAGATCTTAGTTCCTGCCCAGGGAAGGTTAGTGGGAATCATTCAATACTAATGTATGTGCAACTCAAACGTTCAGGGATATTAATGCTCATGGGCCAACCTTGACCAGGAGCCTATGGATAGATGCTTTATCCTTTTATCCTTCAAGTGGACATCTTTGGACTCCTCAGAAATTCTTGAAGGATGGAACAGCAGCCACCTATACAGGGGCTGACTCAACAACTCATCCTTGTATGATCCAGGAGGCAGGAATGAGGGTCATGGAAGTCGAACATGAAAGGAGAGAAGCCAGTACAAGGATTATTTTGAGAAACTCGTTAAAATTATTATCTCTTCAAAAAAGATCACATCCACCCAAAACTCTTCATTTCATTTATCGTGAATTATTGTGATTCCCCTAAAGCTTGTCCATGGATAAACTAAGAATACTCATGTTAAAATCTTGCACTAAAATACTTAAAGAATTAGAGTAATATGGTTA
>NW_007729423.1:231227-234316 GCF_000696425.1 Galeopterus variegatus | reverse complement strand
GTTCCTTTGGTTATATACCCAGCGGTGGGATGGCTAGGGCATATGGTAGTTCTATTTATAATTGTTTGAGAAACTTCCATACTGTTTTTCATAATATATGCACTAATTTACAGTCCCACCAGCAGTGTAGGAGAGTTCCCTTTTCTCCACATCCTTGCCAGTACTTCTTATTCCCTGTCTTTTTTTATAATATCCAGTCTAACTGGGTTGAAATGATATCTCGATGTGGTTTTAATTTGCATTTCCCTGATGATTAGTGATGTTGAGCATTTTCTCATATAGTTCTTGGCCATTTGTATGTCTTCTTTGGGGAAATGTCTATTCAGCTTCTTTGCCCATTTATAACTGGATTTTTTTATTTAATATTGTTTGAGTTCCTTGTATATTCTGGATATTAATCCCATGTTGGATGTATAGTTTGCAGTTTTCATTCACTACTAAACCTGTTTTATTTTGGTTTGTGCCTCTACTGCTCTGAGAAAACTGCTTATAATAAGACTGCCTGAACTTCTAATCACCATATACAACAGAAACTTTTCAGACCTTGTCTATATTTGATTTTTTAAATAAACACCTGCTCATTCTTGAGGCTGTCATTGCTTGTATTCTGCAACCTAGATGTTTTAGATAGGTATGGGAGGGATTTTATAAATATATATTTAAGAGTGAAAGAGAAGTGAGCTTGTTTATATGATGTGGGAAATGATAGAGGAGATAAACAGAATGGATTGTGGCAGTGGGGTGGTGGTAAATAGAATAGACTGAGGTCTGAGAGAGATGAAACGATGGAATCCAAATCCCAAGCTTAGTGGATGGTCTAAGCCTCATGCAGGGGATAGGGCCTCTCACATTCTGTGAACTGCAAAGGCAGTGAATACTGTCACCTCTCCCACAGGGTGATAGAGACACAAAGGATTACTTGAATCCCATTTCTTCTGAGCAGTGAGAAGCCCTGAAGGGGTTAATTTCCCACAAACCCTCAAGAGAGAGGTATTCCTTGGAAAACTGACACTGAACTGGAGTCTTCTTTCAGTATTTATTCTCCAGGCCAGAAAGTTACAGAAAAGGAAAATAGGTGTTTACAAAAGAATAGTAAGATAATTGTCATGGCAATAATCATTAGGTTTGGCTGCACCAAGGATATCTGCCTTTAGAGCCAGCAATTTTGCTATGTTACAATTCTTTATCTACAACAGAGACTTTAGCCTGGGGAAATTTTCCTGCCTTTCGCAAGCTTAACATTTCTATGTGTAATTTTAAAAAGTTAGGTTATACCTGAAACTACAGGGCCTTTTGCTTTATTAATGTTAGTATACTCCACAGAATATGGGCCAGCATGAAGAGAACTCTGTGAGGGGGAGTTGAAAGTCTTTATTCCTGATTACATAATTTTTCTAGGTGACATAGATGAGAGGAAATATTTTTTAAAAGACTTTGAAAAGAACAGAAGAAATAAAGACAACTAAGAAGCACAAATTTAAAGTTGTAGACAACTTATTTGTACTCACCAGTCCTAGAAGGTCATGATTTTCTCCAGAATTGTTCAGCAGCACATAGACAGGAAAATGGTGGATTGATACAGTGTGGGGGTCTGACTGAGCAGAAGTGATAGGACAGGAGTGCAAAGGAGCTGAGGAGATGGTGAGCCCCCACTAAGTAGGGAAGGAAGGGGATCAGAAGGAGCCAGATACCTGGGAGGAAATAGAGGGCAATGGAGGTCCATATTTGGTTGAAGAGAAAGTGCTGAGGAGAGTGAGATTATGAAAGAGCCCAAAGGAGGTGAGTATGTTGTAAAAAGAACATAGGATTTATAGATTTCCAACAGAGATCAGTTCTGAGTTGACTCTCTTTGAGTTAAGGAAGGTGAAGTGGAAGGGAAGATCTTCAGATCTGATGAGGTCAACAGACTTTGACATTAACACTGAAATCACTCAGGATAACAGTGACACTTGAAGAGGAAACTCTGGGCTTGAGCAAAGTCTTTACAGGCACAGAGAAGAAAGGGTAATATACATAATCCTGTTATCTGAGGTCAAGAAGTCAACCTCTGTTGGAGGGGGGATACTGTAACATTCTTGAGAAAAGGATGTAATATTCTTAGAAGAGAAAAGAGTTTCAGTTATGACAAAGAGGAGCAGAGAACATTCTGTTTAGGGACTGAAAATACAAGGGAGTTTGTTTAATATGGAAGAGGGGTTTTAGAAAGCAAAAAGAAAAGATTTGGGAGTATGAGTAAAACTCTTGTGGTAAAAAAAGCAAAAACAAGTTAACTTTTATTAAGACTGTATTTCCCAGACTTGCCCACACAACCCTTGTTTGCATAGCACCTACTAACCTCTTACAGAAGTAGTGCTGTGTGGGTTATAGCTTGGGGAACATTGGCAAAGCACTCAAGGATAGCAGGGCTCTGAAGCATTCCGCAATAGAATCAGTGCCAAGTCACGGTGAACTCAGCTCTTAAGGTATCTGGAGGGCAGTGTTAGAACAAAGATGAGCCAGCTTTAAGGCCACCTAACTTCTTGGGTTTTTATTCATGGCCATTTATCTTTTCAACTCAGCTAGATTGAAAACTCTCTGAAATCAAGAACAGTTATAATTTCTTTCATCTCTGCAACATTTAGCTTATGACTGAGCATATTAACAAATGCTAAGTATTTTGTTTTATTGATGCATGCAATTATCAAAACATACTACAGCATAGTTTTTATGTCTTGCTTCTTTCTGTCTTGGAGATTTATTTTCCTTTTAGGTTTTCTTTTATTGAAGCTATGGGGGAAGGCTTCATTGGCTGTGGCAAGGGCTGGTGAAACTTGCCCCGTGGTTGGGAGCACTAATATACCAGTTGGCTTTTTAAAAAAAAATATGTATTATTTATTATTAGCATATTATTACACATCGTGATTTTTCTTTATGCTCTTTACCTGACGTTACTCCCCAAGCCCCTCCCCCACTATCTCTAATGTCCTTAGGTTTGTTCTCTCCTTCTGAAAGTTCAATGTATTGTTGTGGTCTCTCCTTCCTTCCTTCCTTCCTTCCTTCCTTCCTTCCTTCCTTCCTTCCTTCCTTCCTTCCTTCCTTCCTTCCTTCCT
>NW_007729423.1:227724-230522 GCF_000696425.1 Galeopterus variegatus | reverse complement strand
CTTTCTCTGTAATTGTCTGGCTTATTTCACTTAACATAATTTTCTCCAACACATCTATGTTGCTGCAAATGGCAGAAGTTCATTCTTTTTTTTTTTTTTTATGGCTGAGTAGTATATATATATATATATATATACACCACATTTTCCTCATCCAGTCATCCATTGATGGACACTTAGGTTGGTTCCATATTTTGGCTATTGTAAATAGAGCTTTAATGAACATGGGAGTGCAGGTATCCCTTCAATGTGATGATTTCCATTCTTTTAGGTATATACTCAGTAGTGAGATTACAAATCATATAATACTTCTATCTGTAGTTGTTTGAGGAACCTCCATACATTTTTCCACAACAGCTGCATTCATTTACAGTCCCACCAACAGTGTAGAAGAGTTCCCATTTCCCTGTATCCTCACCAGCATTTGTTATTTTCAGTCTTTTTAATAATGGTCAGTCTAACTGGGGTGAGGTGATTTCTCAATGTGATTTTGATTTGCATTTCTCTGATGGCTAGTGATGCTGAGCATTTTTTCATTGGCCATTTGTATGTCTTCCTTTGAAAACTGTCTACTGATCTCCTTTGCCCATTTTTTAATTGGATTATTTGGTTTTTCTACTGTATAGTTTCTTGAGCTCTTTGTATATTATGGATATTAATCCCTCATCAGATGTATACTTTGCAAATATTTTCTCCTGTTCCATAGGTGGTCTTCCTGCTCTGTTGATTGTTTCCTTTGCTGTGCAGAAGTTTTTTAGTTTGATATAATACAACTTATTTATTTTTTGCTTTTTTGCTTGTGGTTTGGGGGTCTTATTCATAAAGTCTTTGCCCAGTCCTACTTCCTGGAATGTGTCTCCTATGCTTTCCTTTAGTAATTTTATTGTTTTGGGTCTTATATTTAAGTCTTTAATCCATTTTGAGTTGGTTATGTTATGTGGTGATAGGTGCAGGTCCAGTTTCATTCTTCTGCATATGGATGTCCAATTTTCCTAGCACCATTTATTGAAGAGGCAGTCTTTTCCCCAATGTATGGTCTTGTTGCCTTTGTCAAAGATCAGTTGACTGTAATAATGTGGGTTGATTCCCGGTTTTTTTTATTCTGTTCCATTGTTCTGAGTGTCTGTTTTTATGCCTGTATCATGCTGTTTGGGTTACAATAGTTTTGCAATATAATTCGAAGTTGGGTAGTGTTATACCTCTGGCTTTACTTTTTTTTTTTTCTCAAGATTACTTTGGTTATTCAGGGTCTTTTGTTGTTCCATATGAATGTTAGGATTTCTTTTTATATTTCAGTGAAGAAATTCATTGGTACTGTAATGGGAATTGCATCAAATCTGTAGATTGTTTTGGTAGAGTGGACATTTTCACTATGTTAATTCTTCCCATCCAAGAGCATGATATGTCTTCCCACCATTTATTGTCCTCTGTAATTTCCTTCAGTAGTGTTTTGTAGTTCTCATTGTAGGGCTCTTTTACCTCCTTTGTTAAACTGATTCCTAGATTTTCCTTTTTTTATTTTTTTGGTGACTATTGTAAGTGGGCTTGCTTTCTTGATTTCTTTTTCTGTTAGTTCATTACTGGAATATAAAAACACTACTGATTTTGGGGTGTTGATTTTGTATCCTACAACATTACTGAAATTGTTAATCAGCTCTAAGAATTTTTTGGTAGAGTCTATAGGTTTTTCCAGATATGAAATCATGTCATTGCAAACAAGGACACTTTGACTTCATCCTTTCCAATCTAGTTTCCCTTTATTTCTTTCTCTTGCCTGATTGCTTTGGCTAGTACTTCCAATAATATGTTAAATAAGAGTGGTGGGAGTGGGTATCCTTGTCTTACTCCTGTTCTTAAGGGAAAAGCTTTCAGTTTTTCCCCATTCAGGATGATGTTGGTGATTGGTTTGCTGTAAATGGCTTTTACTGTGTTGAGATAATTTCTTTCTACACCTAATTTGCTGAGAATCTTTATCATGAAGTGATGTTGAATTTTTTCAAATGCTTCTCCCACATCTATTGAGATAATCATATGGTTTTTGTCCTTTGTTTTGTTGATGTGATGTATCATATTTATTGACTTGCATATGTTGAAACATCCTTTCATCCCCGGGATGAATGCCACTTAATCATGGTCTATAATTTGTTGTTGTGTTCTGATTTCTAATATTTTGTTGAGGATTTTTACATCTATGTTATCAAGGATATTGGCCTGTAATTTTCTTTTTTGTTGTTTCTTTATCTGGTTTTGGTGTCAGGGTGATGCTGGCCTCATAGAATGATTTTGGGAGAATGGCTTCTGTTTCAATTTTTTGGAAAAGTTTGAAGGGAAGCGGTATTAACTGTTCTTTAATTGTTTGATAGAATTCAACTGTAAAGCCATCTGGTCCTTGGCTTTTCTTTGTTGGAAGATTGCAGATTACTGGTTCAATAACCTTGCTAGTTATTGGCCTGTTCAGGTTTTCTGTTTCTTCTTGATTCAGTCTTGGTCGTTTGTATGTGTCCAGAAATTTATCCATTTTCTCCAGGTTTTCATATTTGTTGGTGTACAGATGTTTATTACAATCTCTAATGATCCTTTGTATTTCTGTGGTAACGGTTGTAATGTCTCCCTTTCATTTCTGATTTTTGTTATTTGGGTTTTCTCTCTTTTTTGTTAATTATGCTAATGGTTTGTCTATTTCATTTATCTTTTTTTTAAAAAAAAAACAACTTTTTGTTTCATTCATCTTTTGTATTTTTTTTTAGGTCTCTATTCCATTTAGTTCTGCCCTAATCTTAATTATTTCTTTTTTTCTACTA
>NW_007729423.1:226509-227632 GCF_000696425.1 Galeopterus variegatus | reverse complement strand
GGGTTTTCTCTCTTTTTTGTTAATTATGCTAATGGTTTGTCTATTTCATTTATCTTTTTTTAAAAAAAAACAACTTTTTGTTTCATTCATCTTTTGTATTATTTTTTAGGTCTCTATTCCATTTAGTTCTGCCCTAATCTTAATTATTTCTTTTTTTCTACTACTTTTAGGATTGGATTGTTGTTGTTTTTCTAGTGCTTTCAGTCATATTGTTAGGTTGTTTATTTGAAGTCTTTCCATTCTTTTGATGTAAGCATTTGTTGCAATAAATTTCCCTTTTAATACTGCTTTTGCATTATCCCACAGGTTTTGGTATGATGTATCTTTATTTTTATTAGTTTCAAGAAATTTTTTGATTTCCTGTTTGATTTTTTCTTAGATCCATGGGTCATTCGGGAGTCTGTTCTTTAGTTTCTATGCACTTGAGTAGTTTCCAGAATTTTGCTTGTCATTGATTTCCAGTTTTAATTCATTATGGTTGAAAAGATACTTGGAATGATTTCAGTATTTTTAAATTTGCTGAGACTTGGTTTGTGACCTAACATGTGGTCTATCCTGGAGAATGTTGCATGTGCTGATGAGAAGAATGTATATTCTGTACTTGTTGGATGAAATGTTCTGTAGATGTCTGCCAGGTATAACTGGTCTAAGGTTCAGTTTAAGTCATGTGTTTCTTTTTTGATTTGTTGTCTGGAAGATCTGTCCAATGCTAACAGAGAAGCATTCAGGTCACTTTCTATTATCATATTAGGGTCTATCATTTTTTTTAGGTCTAAGAGTATTTTCTTTACCTTTTTGGGTGCTGCAGTGTTGGGTGCATACATATTTATGATTGTTATGTCTTCTCACTGGATCTATCTCTTCATTGTTATATAATGGCCTTCTTTGTCTGTTTTTATGGTTTTTGGTTTGAAATTTCTTTTATCTGATATAAAAATAGCTACTACTGCTCATTTTGGTTTCAATTTGCATGGTATATCTTTTTCCATCTCTTCACTTTTAGACTGTGTGCGTCTCTACAGGTGAGGTGGGTTTCTTGATGACAGCATATAGTTGGGTCTCGCTTTTTTTTTTAAAAGATGACCAGTAAGGGGATCTTAACCCTTGACTTGGTGTTGTCAGC
>NW_007729423.1:223543-225257 GCF_000696425.1 Galeopterus variegatus | reverse complement strand
TTCCTGGATCTGAAGGCCTCTATCTCTTCCCTGTACCTGGCAAGTTTTTGTCATTATTTCCGTGAATAGGCTTTCAATGCCTTTTCCTTTTTCCTCCACTTCTAGAATACTCATGATTTGGATGTTTGTGAGCTTCAGGAAACAATTCTTTTTTCCTATTTTTTGTATGCCCAGGTTAGTTCAAAAACACCATCACTGAGGTCTTAAATTCTTTCTTGTGCTTTCTCTAGCCTGCTGCTCAAGCTTTCTGTTCTGTTTTGTATTTCATTGAGTGAATCCTTCAGTTCTAGGAGTTCTGTTACATTCTTTTTTAAGGTATTAGTTTCTTTGTAAATTTCCTCCTTCATATCCTGGATATTTTTTTTTCTTTTTCATTGTGTTCTCTAATTGATTCTTCCCTTATCTCTTTTAGTTTTCCTAATTTCAGTGCTAGGAATTCCTTTTTGGAGATCTCAAGGGTTTCTTTCTCTGTGGGGTCTTGTACTTAAGAATTACCATATTCCTTCAGTGGTGTCATATTTTCTTGTTTATTTGTAGTTGTAGTATTTTTTTTTTTTTGATGTTTAGTCATCTGGTAAGACTCTTGTTTCTTCTATTATTTTTGAGTGGGCTATGAGGTGTAAGATTTCCTTCTCTACTTTTAGAGAAGGTGACTCTGCTGGTGACTCTACTTGCATAAGTGCAGTTGAATGTGCAGTAGGCTGCCTCGGTTCCTGTTCGGTTGGTGTGTGGGCCTCTCAAGGGCTCAGGTGTGGGCTGATGGCTGTGTCGGTGTTGGTGTGTGGGACAGTGCTCCCCTGGGTTCCTGCTCAGTCACTGGATGGGCCCCTTTGGGGCTCTGGCAGGTGTGGTTGGTCCTGAGGCTGTATTGGGGTTAGCATGTGGGACCAGTGCTCACCTGGGTGCCTGCTCCTCTTTTAGGTTTTTAACCTAATGTTAGATACCCAAATGTATTAGAGTTAATTGTGAATTTCTAATAATATTTACTTACATATTTCAATATCTCATGAATCTATATACTTTCTTACTTTGATGATTTTTATAGAATGGTCCTGGTCAAAGAGAGCTCAAAAAATAATATTTGGTATTGCTGATTATTGAAGTAGCTCTCCTAATTATTGGAACATAGTAAGATAAAGAAAAAATAGTGGGGAAGATGTGAGAAATATATAGCTAATTAATTTATTTAAAAGTGGTATTTTAGGGGGCTGGCCGGTTAGCTTAGTTAGTTAGATCACGGTGTTGTAACACCAAAGTCAAAGGTTTGGATCCCCATACTGGCCAACAACCATAAATAAATAAATAAATAAAAATAAATAAATAAATAAAAATAATAAATGTGATTTTTTTTCAAAGCAAAATTTTTAAAAATTGGTTAAAAGTATAAAACTGTACATACCTTACAAAAAAGCATTGCAAGTATCAGGACATTCTGCTTGAGAATTCTTTAATTAGTTTATACAATATGACAAATATGGTTTTATGCATAAAAAGTAATATGAGTATGCAGGTATAAATGTATAATGTATACAGAAATGTGTAGAATATGATTATAAAAATGCAAGTATAGTTTACAATATTTATAATTCTACAGAAGATAAGGAGAGAGAGATGCATATATGCTTGAAAAAGTCAAATATATAAAAGCAAAGATATAAAGGGCTAAGAATTATAACATTTGAGCTCACTATAGTTATAAATTGTACTTGTATTT
>NW_007729423.1:205498-223180 GCF_000696425.1 Galeopterus variegatus | reverse complement strand
TCACATGTATGCAATTATTAATACTCTTCTGTGAGGGCATTTGTCATTAGCTAAGTACAAGGAAAAAGTAAGGACATTGGTAGAAACTTTCAATCTCTTGATTGTTTGATATACTATCTTCCAAAATTAGCAGAATCATATTTATTCTGTTGTTGTTATGACAGAGTTCCAAAATGCATTGCTGAGCTCTACCCACTTTGATAATGTTGTTTCAGCATCTCACATAAACCCAGAGTTAAACTGGGTATTTCTAGTCCACTTTTTTCACTATAGAGATGAGGATATGGAAGCTCAGAAGTGTATTGTCTTAAAAATACCTACACAATTTTCCTCTCCTGAAGAAGGCCCAATGTCTGTGACAATTCTGGGCAGTGACACACACATGTTAGAAATCTTTGTTTCCGCTGTTGAGACTTACTTTGACACACAGGCCTTTAAGGTTGGGTTGGTTGATTTGGAGAACTGTATTTGAAAATCCTCCATGAAATCATGAAAATCTTCTCGTGCCTCCAGGTCCTGAAAGGTTAGTGAGTGCTCTGGGTTGTACTCTTGCTTTCATTCCGCTCAATTTTCCTTCATAGTTTCAGTGAAAACATTTGCTTATAAACCTTTTTCTGATCAGGCTGAGGAAGAGCAGATTCTACCTAGACCAATCTTGCCATGTATATAAGAGGAAAGATAGAAGAAAGCAGAAACCCTATATTTAAATGGCTTTAGTAAACTTTTATTTCTCCTTTGAAGAAGCATGTCTGACTTTAGAGTCTAGAACTTCGCAGTCATGTCCCTCATAGTAGGGAGTTTATATTTCACAATTTAACATTATTAGAGGTTTCAATGACTGTTTTTAATTATTTAGGCTTCAAGGAGACAACCTGGCAGAAAGGACAGAAGAGATGTTACAAACACTTCACTCTCCAGACGAAATAATCCCAGATTCTTTGGGTAAGTTTTAAATCTGACAGTATTTATCGTAGTTCTAGTGACACTCAAAGAAAAAAAAAAGAAAGAAAGAAATTAAACCAACCATCTTCCCCTGCACTAAATCACCATAGCTGAAGGTCTCACATTTCCCACCAGCAAACTCCTTCGGGTTGTGTGTGTTAAGGGCAAAGGAGGAAAGGAGGCAAGAAGTGTGGATTCTGCTGTGCAAGCAGCCTCTTAATGCCTGTCCTGTTTAAGGTCCAAACAGATCAACGGTATATTGGCTACTCTTAAAATTACATTACTGATTCCAACTTGGTTTTAGAACTCTGAGTCTGCTGGCTCTTCAGAAAACGGAATTCATTATCTGCCCCTTGAAACTTGCTATATCTCCTACTCCCATTCTCACAGCTTTAGTCCATTCAGCCTTCTTGGGCAGAAATGTCGATATCATACCTGACAATATCACATGTCCTCTCTCTCAGCCACATGTGAAATTGGTGTTGGATCATGTCAATGTCACTTCAGAATTTCCTGTCCAAGTCAGTCTCCTCTTTATTTTCCCTGATAGTGCCTGCTCTATGTTTTCCTCCTCTTTCTCCATCTGGTTTCTCTGCCTTCCTTGCACGATCTCACCACTCTTTACTTTGTCTTTCTAAAAATAAAGGTGCTTATTCCATTCCCATTTTCTATAGTACACAATTCAGACTCCTTAACTTGCATACAAAGTTAATGTCAAAGCACTTCAAAATGTTTTCCAAATAGGTAAGCACATGTCATGCCACTCCAGTGGCATCTAAGGTACATCACTTATTTGTCAGTCAGTGTTCTAGCAGGATGCAGCCGATACATCAAACAGAGATAGAAGGAAAACAATAGGAAAATATTTTCCTTACACCAGGATAGAGAAGAACATCTGAAACAGAACACAAAATTTCCTAGAGATGAAAGAAATAATTAAAAAATTCAACTATGTAAAATTAAGAACTCCTGTTCATCAAAGATGCCAGCAGAGATAGAAGGAAAACAATAGGAAAATATTTTCCTTACACCAGGATAGAGAAGAACATCTTAAAAAGAACACAAAATTTCCTAGAGATAAAAGAAATAATTAAAAAATTCAACTATGTAAAATTAAGAACTCCTGTTCATCAAAGATGCCAGAAAAAAAAGCCATAAAATGGGAAAATATATTTGCAATGTATTTGTCATGACCAGAGATTAATATGAAGAACACTTATAATTTGATAAAGAAAATATTGACAAACCAATAGAAAAATAAGCACCATATAGGAATAGACATTTCACAGAAGAGGCCAATGAGTATATGAAAAATGCTTAACCACCCCAGTAATCAGGGAAAAGCAAATCAGACCATAGTGAGATACTGTTTTATAACCCTTTGTTTGGCATTCATTAAGAAACCTGGCAAAACCAAGTGCTGGTAAAGACATAGATGAAAGCAAACTCATACGCTACAGGTAGGGTAAAAACAATTTTGGAAAACAGTTTTCCATTATCTTAAAATCTTGAGCATTTATGTAACCTAAAACCGAGAAACTTCATATCTAGGTAAGTATCTTAGAGAAACATGTCTCATGTACCATGAAATGTGAACAGTCCTTGTTAGTATGTTCATGGGCAGGGAAATGGATAAATTGTGGAATTGTTGCACTGTAGGAAACTGATTGCATTTCAAATACACACACAGAATGGATAAAATCAGTGGTGTGCTGGTAAATGTTTAACAACTCTTCCCCTGAAAAAAGAATACCCTGATTTGTAGAGACTGATGATTTCCAGGATGTAAAAACTCCCACTGTAGCTGATTTCAAGCAACCCACCTGAAATAGTGATTGGTTCTCCCAGTCTGGTATGAGCAGATTGTAGCTTACCACTGAATGAGACTTAAAAGCATAATGTTGATTGAACAAAAGCAAATCATTTTTATAAAGCTCAAAACAGGCAAATCTAAATAACATGCTCTTTAGGAAAATATGTAAGTGAATAAAACTATATTTAAAGAAGAGAGGGCCGGGCCCATGGCGCACTGGGGAGAGTGCAGCACTGGGAGCGCAGTGACTGCCCGCCGCGGGTTCAGATCCTATATGGGACTGACCGGTGCGCTCGCTGGCTGAGCGCGGTGTGGACGCCACCACACCAAGGGTTGCGTTCCCCTTACCGGTCACGAAAATGACAAAAAAAAAAAGAAGAGAACGAAGTCAGTTTTATAGTGGAAGTCATTCCATGTTCTAAAACAAAATCTACATTTACAGCTAGGTAAACTATGTGCCCTGGGATTGAGTCACTTTTCTTCTTTAATGTAAAATTCTCAATTATCAGAGATAGAGAGAGCTCCTTGATTCAAAAGCTATAATTAGGGATTTTTGCTGTGCTTTTCATTGTTTCCCTGGTCTTGGGTGGCCATTAAGAGCTTGAAAAATTTAATGCTCTGATTTTCTTCCCAGAATACACATTTTATGCAACAGAAAAATCTGTCTTCTTATGCATATGAATCTAAAGGAAAATCTTCAGTAATTCATATGAATCTCTCAAATATTAATAAACATAAGAAGTTGATTTTAAAACCCAGTGGTTTAAAATGCCTTCCTCTTGACTTATTTTTTAATTTGAATAGGAGTTCAAACTCAACTAAGGAAAGTTGACAGTCTCTAGTGTAGATTATTGCCAGTCGCTTCATATGTCTGTCCCTACTGAAGAATGCTTTATAACCCGTAGAAATCCTTGTTCTTAAAATTAATTTAACTCAGTAGACATATAAAAAGTTTTCATCATTTGATTTACATATCTGAAAGTCACTACTCAACCTCCCTTCAATAGATTCAGGCTAATGAATTGCAACTTCTTGCTTGAAACATTGACATGGAAAACTTACCACTGTTTAATAATATACACCCTTCTCTGAACCCTTTCAAAATTTTTCATCCCGTTCAAAGCACAAAAAATGGCACTTAAATTGTGGAGCCCCAAGAGAAGATAGTTGATGGATAAAACAAACACAAAATGATGAGGCAGAAAAAGCACATTAAATATAAATATGTTCCAACAATTAGCTGAATATGCCAAAAGAAATGTAGCTTTATTTGCATAGTTAAGATAACTGCAGCTCTCCCCATTCCTGACATCATTATGACCTTCTAAATGAGAAATATGTGGGTACTTCAAAAAGTTCATGGAAAGATCCATATCATCCTTTGATTCTATTTTTCCACAAACTTTTTGGAGTACCCTCATATATCAGGGAATTAATAAGCAATATGTGACTACAATTTATCCATTTTTAAAAATTAAAATAGATTCTTTACCTGGGACTGAGGAAGTACTGATGGAAGATGGTGAAGAATTTGAGAAAGCATCTAAATTAACAGGACCTGTAAGTATATTCATTTACTTATTTTTTTGATCTCTAAAACTAATGTTTATTGCTAATAGGAAAACAGAAATGAAATAGAAAACAGCATTCTATAAATTAAAGAATATTTAAATGTGCATATAGCATTCCCCACATAGGCACACAGTACTTGCATTAGCAGGTGCCAGCTTTCTTACAGGTTTACAGCAAGGCTGTACCATAAGCTCTTTTAGCAACTGACGAAGAAGACTTAATGATGGAAAAAGTTAAGTTCTGTTATTCCTAGCTACTTGCTTGTGCACACGAACATGCTAAAAGATTATGAGCTGCCGTCTTAAACTTCAGTAAGATTCACTATACATATCTTGATAGAAAAATAAATATTTTGCATATCCTGAAAGTTTACATATTACTTAAGCATACCATTTTTCGTTGTGAAATCCTTGTGCTATTTTTGTTAAACTGTATCTTTTCAATAGAGTGTATTGGAAGAAGATCATTAGGTTTAAGATTTTTAATGCAATTTAAGGTAAAAAGAATAAATGCAAAAAAAACCCAAAACACCCCACCCTGAAATATCTATATAAATTCTAAATCTAAAGTTTGTAAAAGATTCTGAGTTGCTGTAAAAATGACTAATAAAATCTTGCATTATCTTAAGCATAATATCTGGGTTCATATACTTCTATATTCTGTTTTAGCTTGCTAGGTCTGTCATAACAAAGTACCACAGACTGGGTAACCTAAACAACAAAACTTTATTTTCTCACAATTCTGGAAGCAGAAGTCTGAGATCAAAACGCTGGCAGGATTGGTTTTAGATGACTGGCTTCCCCCTGTGTCTTCACGTCCTCTTCCCTTTGTACATATCTGTGTCCTAATCTCTTCTGGTCACCAGTGATATTGGATTAGGCCCTATCCTAATAGCCTCACTTACTTAATTACATCTTTAAAAACCCTATCTCCAAACACATTCTGAGGTATGGGGTTTAGGACTTCAACATATGAATTTTAGGGAGATGCAATTCAACCCATAATACTCTGTGATGAGATTACATGATTTGAAACACTATTTGGATCATAGAATTTGGGTAAGGGTACATGTCTTCCAATAGACTTTATAATGAAATTAATTTAAAAAGTTACTGATGAAATTAATGTATCTTTGCTCATAAGTTACTTTCACATTGCAGTTTCCCTGACACTATTTAAAATTTTGCATTTCCCATTTTTATTTTTCTGTACAATACTTACTACCTTTACTATGCTATGTAATTTACTTATTTGTTTTATTTGTCTGTCTCCTTCCACTATAATATAAGGGCTGTGTGGGCAAGAATTTTTGTACATTTTTTCACTTTTGCATCTGTAGAAGAGTACCTACACTAATTAGGCCTATAATACATATTCATAAATGTTGAATGAATGACATAGTTTACCAATAATTCCTCACCACCAGATAAAAATTATTATACTACTATTTTCCCTTATTATAAAATGGTAGAACTTTAGAAATACAACTATGGAGACCATCTAGTTCAGGATTTCCTGTCCCTTACCTCGGCACTCTGAGCTGCTGTTATTCCTCCATTGAATGCAGGGATATTCATTCATTTTATAGATGAGGAAATAGAAACTCAGAGAAGTTCAGTAACTGGACAGAGGTCTCAAAGCTAACAGAGCAGTGAGGTCAGGAATCGAGCACCAGTCAATTTCTCGTTTACTGTGCATTCTTGATATCTCTAGTGCTTTGTCACTTCTTTTAGAAAGAGTTTATTCTTATTTGTTCATTATTTTCTTTCATTCCTCACAACCTCTTGTAGCTTCATGATTCAAAAGTCCTGGTTCTACTCCTGGAGTGATCACATTAAATCAAATCTTTCTTCCACTTAACTGATCTTCAGATAGTAGAAGCCATCAGCATGTCCCATCTGAGACATACATTTTTCAGCCCAAACACAAATCGTTCTTTCAAACAGTTCTTACATTGTGCAGTTTCCACAGATTTCAGAACCTCTGATGCTTTCTCTGAATGTATTCTTGTTTGCCAGGTCCCCTGTAAAGTGTGAGTTACGCCACAGCTAAATCCATGGTGCCAAAATAATGTTCCATATCAGAGACTACAATGTGCTTAGAACAAACTTTATTTTTGAATTATAACCTAGGGTTGCAATAACTTTATTTTTTTTAAAGAAATGTTCTGCCATTTATAAACTTCAATATGTCTCCATAATCTCATGGCGATAAAAACATGTCGTTCAAGTTGTGATAACTTGTCATTCATCACTTTCTGCAAAGGTTTGTTTTATCAGCTGTGAATCCACCCAAGTCCATAATTATCTTTCATGCCTGAAAAGATACCATTAGATTCTTTTTGTAATCATTTTCTAAAATTAAGATATATCCTGTCCGTAGAATCTGGCTTGCTTAATAATACCTAGTGACCCAAAGAATAAAAAGAAAGACTTACTTGATCAAATTTTTCTATGTGATTTCAAGCTGTCTCTTAGATATTTTTGCTTTCTTTCCACAGGGATGACACAGTGCTTTCTCAGTGCAAAAATCTGTTGTAGGTGAATTTTGTTTGTTTTCATTTATCGTTCACTGGATTTTGAATTCTTGAAAACTGTGCAGTTCCATTTAATGTGAAATTACCCATTTGAACTTCATTGGAAATAGGTGAAATAAAAGCAGTATGTGGACAAATATGAATATTAAGACCCTAAATAGGAAATTTCTAGATAGTATCTGCTTTATATAAGAGGTAAGTATGGATTAAAAGTTTATTATGTTAGAATAATGATATTTTAGATACGAATTCCCTAAAACACATTTCTGTAATATTTCTTGGGATAGTATTTTTAGTAAATCAAGAAGAAAATTGTGACTTTCAATATTAATGGAAAATTGGAACAAAACAACTTTTTTCTTTATTATTGTAGGAAACACAAAATACTTCAAAGCAAGTTTTGAGTCATATCCTGCAAAAATATAAGCATGCCACAAAATGTTAAAAACCATTTAGAGTAGTTTCAACACATGCTGTCTCTATTTGCTAAGTTTCCATGTTGGGTATTGTATATTAATAGGTGGATAACAGACTTTTGGAAACTTCTTTTCCAAAAGTTTTGGCTTAACCTGTGCTTGGGATATTTCCGGAATATTTTGTGAATATTTAAGTGGGGTAAAGGCAACATTTCGATTTAGATTTTTATCCTTTCCCAAATAAGCAAGTCATTCTTCTGGAATTTCCCTTTCTCCCTCTTTCTATGTTCTGGAATGCCTCTTAGCATATATGCAGCCTGTGCAGATTAAAGCTGGATTTGTCAAGTAAATCCGTATATTAAAAATGAACCGACAAAAGAAAATCTTACAAAAATACCAAGCAGCAGGTATTGTCTATGACCTTTTAGCTTCATAAGTATAATATATAATTTTTTTAGATCAACGATTAACGAAGACAATACCAATGATTTATGATTTCTGAATTTCACGATTCTTATTTTATTTTGTTTTTTGAATATTAAATAAACATATGAACATAAAGGAAAGATGGAAAGATAAGAAAGACATTTGATATTCAATATTTCACTGACTTCTTTTTCACTTATAAAATTTTTATTTATTTTATTCACTGTTCAGTCTTGACTAGCTCATACATAAAAGCTTTATACATCTGGTCATCATTTCTTACTTGAAGTAGAAGAAAAATTAAGAGAAGGACTCCTGTAGGGAAAGGTTTCCTAAACTATCTAGGAGTTACTAAAAGTTATATTTTTAGTATGTTTTCCTTCTGAAGAGTTTTATCTACTTGGGGAGATATGTAAAATTAACTGGAACGATAGTAGTCATGATGTCACATGTTTGTATAGCACTTTTTAATTATTAAGCACTTCACATACTAATGGTCTCTGAATTTCACAATTCCTGTGACTTTTCACCTTGTACTTGCTAACCCTTCTGTTAAGTAAGTAGTACTTACCTAGTTTTACATAAACATACGGAGGTTCCAAAAGATCTTGTGATTTGTCCTAGGTCACATAGACAGGGCAGGACTAAAACTCATATTTCCCAGTGCCCAAACTGTCCTTCACAGAACATGCCAAGAGCCATACAGTTACTACTTATTAGCAAATGTGTATTTAGGCACTGAATCACTGTTAAATAGCACATACAATGGAAAAGGGATAAGAATTAGGCCATTATCAGTAGCCGATATCAAGATAGAATTAGTCATTAGATTAAGTTGGTAGAGAAGAAGCCAGAGTTTGAGGGACTGGATCATAACAGGTAGGATTTTATGACAGAAAGGGATCAGTAAGTTTGGAGCATAAGAGATTAGTTTTGCTCGGGTCCTTCATAATTGGAGGAGTCTGAGAAACCGAGGCAACGTGACGAGAAGGGGATCCTGAAATTGGGAAAGTACCAAGAAAAAAGCAAAGCAAAAGGAAAGCAATATTTCTAAGAAAACACTTCCTGTAGCAAACTTGACCCAAAAGTTAAAGACTATGATGACTCTGGAATCACTTAGATGAAGTATCTACTTAGCTAGATTGGAAATGTAGTTTGATTACTTTTAAGCTTGCCCAATATTGTACTTCTTTGATTGGTGAGTAAAATATTCTTTTTATTAATGCTGTAGGACAGTGGCTCCCCCCTCACCACACACACACCCCTGCCCCACTCTTCCCTCATTTTTTCTACTTCTCACAAGCAGTGAGGTGTGAGGTTTGGACCTGACTGTCAGAAGTTGGAATTTACCACACATGCCACATTTTCCCAAGATCTCATAGATATGAAATTATAAAAGATAAATTTGGATAAGACGTATATATAATATTGTCTCGTTAACTGTAACTGGAAGACATGAAGATAAAAAAAAAATATGTATATATCTCCTGAGCACATATAACTAACATAATTTCAGAGTTTTGACAGCAAGGACATTGTTCCTAAATGAATTTCTTTCTACTGGAAAGAATTAAGTGAGTTGCTTTTTGTTAATTTTTAAAAATTTTATTCAGTCAACGCAGCACATAGGTCAGCAGAGTTTCACTTGTATTTCTTTTCCCTGTCTGAATGTTAAATAGCAGAGTGGAATCCTCTTATAATAAATCTCGGGTGCTTTGGGGAATTATGTTAAAAGAGGAATTCCATTACACACGATGAACATTGGTTGCTAAGAACTTAAGGAAGGTTTTGCAATCTGTTGAAATCATATGACTTTTTACAACATGTAGGTTGCACAAATGGCTTTTGTTTCTCTTCTCCAGAAACCCACAACCTACTTTCAGGCCAAATAGTATGTATCCTTTTGGAGATTCATTTTTCTATCCCATTTCCTCTTCCAGATCTTTACCCCTTCTCTTTCAAGACGTGCATAAAAAGATCTACACATTCTAAAGAAAAAAAAAGTACAAAATTATCACTTAGATTTAACAGCGAACATAAAAAAATATTGTTCCCATACCTTTTCAGTGTAAAATATGGGTGAGAAACAGTTCTTTCGCGGATCTTTAGATTATTTTACTCTGAGTTTTGATACCCCTGCTTTATGCTTTTTTTCTTATAAACATTGTTTCTCCCTCCACACAATCCTCCCCCCATAAAAATTTTATCTGTTTCATCAGTCTTCCCTCTTGACATCTTAAATGTTTCCAATAAAACATCTTCCAAATTCTTTTTCATATTCAGGCATAATTTATGGTAAAGTAAATTGTTGTTGCACATATTTTGGGGATTTATAATTCTATGTAAATGATTTAAATAGTTGGGCAATGGAAACAATGTTGATGGAATAGGTTAATGAACAAGTTGCAATTTTTTCTCGCATTATATATGCAGCATGAAAAAATAGACACACAACTAGCATTTATGGAATTAAGGCTAAACACATTTCAACTTGTACTCTCGCAAAACGAAAAAGAAAGAAATGACTGTTTATTATAATTTCACCAAATAGTAATAAATTGTGGTGAATTTTGTCTCTTGAAAGGTAGTGTTGACAAATTGCTGGCAGATAATTGTAGCAATGAATTTTCTGCTAAAGAACAGTGATTAGTACACATTTTGCTCAATTCTAAAGGTTTTTACTATTTCCTTTTCCTTCTAGCCTGTGGAATTTTGCTTGGCTTTTATGACTCTTAGTTCTAGGACACCAATAAAACTGCTTAAAACTAAGTGCTATAGTAGGCAAGTTATCTAACCAAATTTTGGAATCTGGTGGGATTTTTCCTTTAGACAGTTGGGTCTGTTGATTTCTAATACATTGAGGATGGAAATATTTGCCCAAACTTATGCAAATATTATTTTTTTAAAACATCTGTGAGTTTTGAAAATGTAACTTTTAAATGTCACATTTGCGTAGGAAAAAATGGACAAAGATGATAAAGTATGACATAATAAATGTTTAAACATTGACTGTGGCTTAGGTGATTAATTCAGTTCCGTTACATAATTTCATTGTTTCTCCACTAGTAAAAGTATGACATTATTTCTTAGGATCTACATTTAATTTGTAAGATAATAGGAGAGGAAAGTGGCCTAATGCACTGATTCAGAATAAGTTCATTGATTTCTAGGCAAATACCCAAGAAGATGTATGATAGCATGCTATGAATGTCCTGAGATCCCAATGACAAGTCCATTGATTCTTATAAATATGATGGGCAAAAAGAAAATGTATTTTGACACTATCAGTATTTTAAAGTTATTGGTAATTGTTTATTAAAGTGATTGCCAGCTGCTTCAAATTTTATTTGATTGGTACATAGATAAACTGAAGAGGAAGTAAAGCAATAAGGATTGTGTCTGTGTTGTGAGGAAAAGCCCTATAGCTCTGATTATGAACTATGCTGGGAAACACATTAAGTTAATATGGAATCTCTCAGTAGGGATGGAAAAATATGGAGTTCCCCACAAAGGGGTTTCTCTTGCATATTCATTTTCTTCCTCAGCTAAGAAAACTACCTAGATTATATACAATAGTTGGCTACAGAGTGCTTCCCTACCGAAGCTTAAACATTTATGGGCTTCTTTTCACCTCTAAGCAACATTAATCAAGATCATTTATTTTGCTTATTGCAAAAAGTGTTCACATATATAGTCTGAGTCTCAGTAATGAGCTGACTCAAAATGAAAAAATATTTTATATTCCTGCTATTATGTTGACCTAACCTAATGTATATTAAAATAGCATTTGGGAAAAAATTGTTTTAGAAACTATATGTTTGAAAGGATGTTGACCGCTAGATCATGTTAAATTGAACTTTTAAAAAATTGAAAAAAACAACTTTATACTCTGCTTTTCTTTACATAACATAATGAGCATATTCTTGTATAAAATTCTTTATAAACCTAATTTTAATGGCTGCGCATTACTGCAGACATCTGTTTTAGTGTGTATTAGATCAAATATTCTATTATTACTCATCTGTTTAAAGTTTTAGACTAATTTTAGCATCAAACACTAATATAGAGTGGTCATAGCTGAATTAATGGTAAGGTTTTAGGTTGGATATTCCCAACTAGTTTGTCCCAGGCCACTGATGATTAGAAATTGGTGACAGATATGCTGGGACCCCAGCATTCCAGTTGTCCTGGTTATTGGTTTGAGGCTCATTCTGGTGCAAACCAGGTCCCCCTGTGTTATACGAATGTTATTTTTTCCTATGTTTGTTTTGGAAACACTGGTTTAGGTTGCTTCTGAGATTTGGGGCTTAAAAGTAATGCTTTGGAGAACAACTGTGCAAGAAAAATCATAGGCAGTACCTTGTTTTCATTGGGCTAAATTCCTTCAGTGGTCAAATCGTATGAACTATTTTAAAGTTCTTGATACATTTTAGAAAAAGTCTGTTTGGCATGTTTGCTAGGAATCCCCCAAACTCTTACCACAATTAAGTATTCTCTTAAAATGTATAAATGAGAATCAAAAAACTCACAAAATTAACTTATTATGTTGATAAATATAAAATGGAATCTTTTTGTCCTTGAAGTTGGATTTCTTGGTTTACCAGTAAATTTCTTTTATTACTAATGAACAAAATTTACATATATTTATTAGACTTGTGTATTTCTTTTTTAAAATTGTTGTTTTCTGTGCCACTGGTTATATTTCTTTTGAGATGTTTGCTTTTCTACTGACTTGCCAGTATTCATTATGTATTGAAAACAATGACATACCATTTTATATTTGTGGCAAATAATTTTAGTAATTTTTCTTTTGCCTGTTAATGTTGTTTCTGGTAGTTTTTTATTATGCAGAAGCTATACTTTTCTCTTTCTGATTTCTTTCATTTCTTTCATACATAGTTTTCTCTCCCCAATGTTAGATGTTTACATAAAAGTTCTTTATATTTGCTCCTAAATTCTCAATCAATTTTGAGTTTGTTTTGGTGGTTATTGTGAGGCAAGGATCTAACAGTATATTCTTAAATAAAATTTTTTTAGTGCAATTTGTTTTTGAGAATCCACCCCTTTCTTGTTAGCTTGACTTTTTCTTTTTCATCCCAATTTATTATGTTATAATGTTGCAACTCATGTTTGTTGAATTTTAATTTTTGCCAGGTACTTTACAAAATTATCCCTTGTTCTTTGCCAACAAACCTTTGACTTTTACCCAACTTATAGATGGAAAAACTAAGACTGGGGAGATGTGCTAGCTTGCCTTGAGTGCATCAGTTTGTAGATCAAGGAGCCAGATTGGAACCACCCAGAAGTAGACTCTGCCAGTGTAACCACTCTTTCATCTGGGCCATGAAGAATGGGCCTCCATTAACTTGTGCACTATTTCTGTTTTAATTATTGTAGTTTTACATGTTTTAAAAAAGTAGATAAATTCCTTCCTATTGTTCTTTTGCAAAATCAAAGAATATAACCATCATCCAATGACTAGCTGTTCTTTGTTACCTCCCTGAAACATGACTTCTCATATGATTTTTTTAAAAATATAGGTTTAACATTTTGATTTTTTCAAGAGAAACTTGCACATTTTGCCAGAATACAAGAAACTACTCATCAGATAATATTTATAAAAAAGTATTTTTAAGTGAATTTTGCAGAATTTCTATATAAAGAAAACATAATAAAATTCTAATAAAGCTTAACGATTTTCACAAGAATCTCATAGAGATGGAATTGAAATCTCAACTTCCAGTTATTTTGCTTAGAATATTGGGACATCTTGATCCAGAAATTACACAAGCTTCTTGAGAAAAAAGGAAGCTGAGTAATTTGTCAGTAAATCTATCTTCATTATGTCACAACTATAAAACATTACTCATGTATCTTAAAAAATGTGAATCAGTTGTCTGTATTTATTTTACTTAAATCTCAGTTTCTGGAACCTGCCATTTCCTTTTTAAGTTTCACTGATGCTTTTTAAAGTTTATTAGGAAAGTATTTGCATTGTAATAGTAAGAAAACAGATATACTGTAATAGGGAATTTCTGGAAAGATCACTTTTATCAAAGAATAAATATGTAGAGTTTATTGCCTAAGGAGATAAAATTCACATGATGTTAAAAAAAAAAGAAGTAATCAAAAATTAGCAGACACCTTTACTTGACAAGAAATGTTGAGAAATAGCCACATGGAGTCTATTTGTTAAGGAAGGGACAAAAATATCCCAGTCTGGAGGACCTGCAGCCCCAGGACAGTGAAATGAGAGTAAGCAGTACTTGGAAGTGCAAGTCATAAACCTCTGCCAGGGATGCCATTTCCTTACACTGTGTGTGTTCCTGTCGCTCCACCACTTGAGGTCAGTGATCAGTGTGGGAGAAATTAATCACAGCTTGGTGGATTAATCATAGCTTGCCTCACTAGGTTGCCTTTCTGGTAGATGACAGGATGAATGAACCCTCCATGACTCTAATTTTGCTTGTGGTCTCTTCCATGCCCAACATATCCTCCACCTCCAAGTCCCTTTCTCTTTTCATCCTTTTCTTCTGGACAACCACCCCCACCCCAGTAGAAACTTCTTCCTTCAGAATACTGTCATTATTTCTCACAGTCAGCTAACAGGAAACTGGGGACCGTCCTGTATCCCTCCTTCTGCTTCAGCCCTGGGTCAAGGCAGTCACACTCACCATCTTAACATGTCTGCATGACTCCATTTGAATTTATTTGTCCATATGACTGTCCAACCCCTGATTCTCATCTAGTCAGTAGTGGGGTACAAGCCCCTCGAAGGAGCAGGCCTTCCTGCTTGAGAGAGATACCTAGAAGGGGAAATTAGCTGAGAATGGCTCACAGCTCTCCTACACTGCAGTCCCCTTGAGAGCAGGGACCTTGACTGTAACTGCATTAGTCCGTTTCTGTTGCTTACAACACAATACCTGAAACTGGGTGATCTGTAAGAAAACAAAATTTATTGCTTACAGTTTTGGAGGCTGGGAAATCCAAAGTCCAAGGAACACATCTGGTGACTACCTCGTTGGTGGTGACAGTGACACAGTGGTCTCACATGGCAGAATGGCAGAGCAGAGAGAAAGAGACTCTCACAATCTCTCCTTTAAAGCCCTCAGAACCACGCCCATGACCACCGTTATTAATCCATTCATTAGGGCACGGTCCTACAATCCAATCACCTCTTCAAGGCTCCACTTTTCAATTACCATAATAGGATTTCCCACTCTCTTAACTGTCACAGTGGGGATCAAGCTTCTAATACATAAAACTTGGGGAAATGATTCAATCCATATCAGTAACCATGTGATACATCCTAGCTTTACCTACATTAACTCAATTTAAAATTTCACAACCACTCTGTGAGGTAATTTTGTTTATCTTCATCTTTAGATGGAGAAACGAAGTCTTAGAGAAGGTAGGCAACTACAGCAAATGGTGGAGGTGTGATTGGAAGTCAAGTATATCACACTCCAAAGCCAAAGTGACCCACTCTAGGGCACTGCTGGGATTCAAAAGATCACTTTTCCACTTATTTTTGGAGGCCAAGGAGTATAAACTTGTGCTTCAAGGAGCACCGTCCTGTCCACTGTTCCCCATCAACAAGAGAAGTTCCAGTGGTATCTGTCATGTACACAAGATTTGCATGTAAAATTTGTTTTGAAAATAAGATTTGTCTTGCTACAAACAAACTTAGAAAAATGCTCTTCAGATTATTCTGAAATTTGAGTATTTACTCTATTTTCTTATAAAGCACTAACACTAACATAAGATTCTTTGTTCTTTTTGCATCATGTGAATGTTTTGTATTTTAAGCACTTTTAGGGCTCAATGATTTAGAGAATTCTTTATAAAGAAATTTATATTGGAGATTTTGAATACCTTTGAGGGCCTGGAAAATCATGTTTGTTTTGGTCAAGTAACAATCACATTCAATTATGTTAAACAGAAGGTCATTACATTTTTCTAAGACTGATACAATTAGATATAGGAAGCCACAGTTATAGTTTCTTATACTTTAAATTTATTTGTAAATATGTTTGATAAATTCAGTTCTTATAGATTTAATTAAATATTTGGCTCTACCTTTTAATTACTTCTAAATTTAAGAGAGAGAAAAGAAAAAAATAAATTACAAAACCCATGAAAGCAATAGGCATTAATAAAAAAAGAAATTGTCAGAAATTCATGCAAAAGTGTTTTATACTTAGGGAGGGACCCTAGCCAAATCTATTGCTTTCACTTTTAATGAACATTAAATTTTAGTTATATTATTCCTAATCAAAATTTGTAAAACACCAAATTTCCACTTTCCCTCTTCTTTTAAAGCTGTCCAATTATTTAAATTCTGCCCTGGGATTCTGATTCTATAGAGTGGAGTTAGTTCATGACCTTGCGTTCAATGGCAACCCAGTAACATTTAGGAAAGCCTCCTATTCCTCTATTGAGTGGTTTCCTGCTAGACAGTAGAAGGCTGATGTCATTCATTTCTTAGATGAGTGACTTTTTCATACAGCTGTTGACATAAAAGGAAAGCTAAAAAACTTAATAAATCATCTTTTGTATATTGGAAATTCAAGTATAACATATTCATTTTATCGGTGTTTTTATTTTTGCTCAGCCATGATGCACAAATGTCAAATAAACATCAACCTCTGATGTATTTTCACACAGTCAGTAAAACAGACTGTAACAAGTCAAACTCGTCTTTCCACCTCTCTGCAGCTGATTTTTAAAAATCAATAACTAACATTTATATGTGCATTTCAGTTTATAAAATGCTTTTTCATTATTTCAACAAACCTGGTGGTAAGCGCTGTTGTTATTCCCATTTTAAAGATGTGAAAAGAAGCTCAAAGAGATTAATTTGCCCCAAATCTCACAGAACTAGAATTCCTTTAGGCCTTTTCTGAATGTCCTGTAGAATTGTGGCAAATAGATGGCAGTATAGCTTGCAACATCATCAACCAAAGTGTTTTACCCTTGTTTGATAGGACTCCAGAGATGTCCATGATGTTTATTCTATGATTATCAACACTAGGATATTTTTACTGATAGTATAGTAAAATACAAAATAGAATTTCTTTTGTAATGTGTCATATTCATCTCAATATATTCAGTGCCTAGCATGGTACCAAGAAGAGGAGGTGTAAATACTTGTTGGATTGAATTGAAGGAGGGAAAAATCACTCTGAGACCTTTTAGGTGTTCTCTTATTCATTAGCCATTTTTTTCCAAATGGCTGTTGTCCTAAAGAGAAAGTAATGGTGTACTTCGTATATATCACTACAATTCTTTTAACTGCACTTAAAGCTGCAGCTTTAGGTACCTCCCAGTTTGCTGGAGTCTGTTTATTAGGCTGAAGGTTATAGGATGATATGGGTCTGAATGATTTCTTTTTTATGGTCTTTAATCTCTTTAGAAATTTTACCTTTTATCTAGTTAAATAAGAGTAGCTTCTCAACAAATGCTTGAGTGTGATGTGATATTATTATTACCGTTATAGCTATTGTATCAGTGTAAGTAACGGAGTTTAGTTTTCTCAGATTGGCACTGGAAGCCAAGAGGTCCTAGTTCCTCCAAGACATGTCTAAAACTGGTTTGGAAAGCTCTAAGGCAGAATGTCCTTAAAACTATCTTATTTTGAACTCATATTTAATGGAAAATAAATGCCCTGATAGAATTTGAATGTTATTGTCCCCCCAAAACTCAAGTGGAAATCTGATTCCCAATGTGGCAGTGATTGGAGCTGTTTGAGTCATGGGGGTGGATCCCTCATGAATGGATTAATGCTCTCCCTAGGTGGGGGGATTAATGAGTGAGTTCTCACTTTACTAGTTCCCACGAGAGATGGTTGTTTAAAGACCCTGGCACTTCCTCTCTCTCTTGCTTCCTCTCGCCGTGTGATCTGCTTGTATCCTCTGCCTGCCTGCTGCTTTCCACCATGAGTAGAAGCAGCCTGAGGCCCGTGCCAGATGCAGCTG
>NW_007729423.1:200479-203849 GCF_000696425.1 Galeopterus variegatus | reverse complement strand
TATCAACTATTCCAAACCTGGTTCTAGCCCCCTACTTCTCAAGACAAAACAAAACCAGCAAGCAACGAAAACCAAACAAAGAAAACTTGAGTCCATCAGGTATAAAGTCCTTTAAAATCTCCTAAGTCAAACTCACTGCATGAGCATCTCCTCTTCCTTATTTTTATCCAATCTAAAAGAAAAGAGTTGAATTATCCTCTTCCAGGATTGCTCTTGATGTAATCCCTTCTCTCCATTTCTAAAAATTTACTTCTCTTTCTTTTGCTGTATTTTTAATACTTCCCTTTCTACTTTCTTGCAAACTATGAACATTCTCCAGCATCTCCTAATAACAAACAGAGGAATGATTGTATGCTCCATCTTTAGCTACTATTGTCTATGTTTCTTGCCTGCCCTTTACACCAACTCTTGAAAAAACTCAGCTTCTTTCCTCCTCATTAATTCTTTAATCTATTGCAAAAGTGAAATTTATTTTTTCATATCAATTTTTATTCTTTCTGTGGAAATTGGTACAGTTGGCTACCACTTCTTTCTTCCTGAAGCTCCTGCTTTTTTCTTCTGAGACACCAATCTCTTCTGATTATCTAGTTCCCTGACCACCAGTCTTAGTCCTCTTTGCTAGTTCTCGTCCTCTGTCTGCCTGTAACATTTTGGTATTTACCAGTACCTTGTGTCTCTCTTCTTTCCTCTTCTTATCTTGTACACTTTCTGAGTCATGTCATTTATACCAAGGACATCTATTGGCTGTAAGTCCAGCTCACTTTTCTAGATCTATTCCTGAGGTTCAGAATTACATAGTATACAAAACCAAACCAACGCAAACTAAGCACTTTTCTTGAAGAAGAAGAAAAATAGCAACACAGAACGTATTCACTGCATTACCCTATGGGCATTTCGATCTTAAAAAGTCAAATCTGAGTAGCACCTTAATTCAAAATTCTCACCATCTCCCACCCAAATCAGTTTGAAAATTATCTCTCTGCCTCTAGTCTTATACTCCATCAATTCATTCTAAGAATCTAATAATGTTACTGTTGCTGGTAAGATAACTTTGAAACTAGTTGGTATAGCATACATGATTCTCAATAAACTGACCCAGCCATTTCTTTACCTTGTATCCTGCCCCTCCAGCCATTGTGAATGACTTGCCATCCTTGGAATCATACATGTTAGTTTCAAGCTTTCGTGCTTAGACATTCTATATCCCTACTTCATGGAATACACTCTTAGCCCCTGGAAAACCCCTATCTTCTATTAATGTTAATCTTTCTAAATCCTTCCCTGACTCTTCTTGTATATTTCCTTTGTGTCCCACTTGCTGCTGCATTCTTGTGTCCATCTTGATTTCATGTGCAATTATCGTGCTGTAGACCTGCTGCCCTCCCAACCTCACTGAGGCTTAATCCCCACTGTAACTGTTTAGGGTGGGAAATCCTATTATGCTAATTGAAAGGCGTGGCCCTGAAGAGGTGATTAGATTATAGAACCCTGCTGTAGTGAAACAGTGGTCATGGGTGTGGTTCTGAGGGCTTTAGAAGGGCGACATGAAGAGTCTGTCTCTCTCCCTACTATTTTCATGATGTGATACTCTGCCATCACCATCACTACCACCAAGACCTCACCAGCTATGTTCCCTAGACTTTGAACTTCCCAGCCTCAGAAACTATAGAGAGTCAATTCAATTTCTTTATAAATTACCCAGTTCCAGGTATTTTGTTATAAGCAACAGAAACGGATTAATACAGATCCTTTAAGGATCTTTGTTATTAATCTATCTATCTCAGTCTATTAGATGCTAATCCCCTGAGGTTAGGAACTGGTCTTATTTATTTTTACCTTAGGGCCTAATTATGCAGACGAATGAATGGATGAATGAATGATGCAACTATGAGTCTCTAGATATAAAAACCTGTTATTTTGCTCTTTGCTGATGATGTTACTTGGGTATAAGGGAATAGTGCTGCTATGAAGATTAATATGCAAGTCTTTCTGTGGATGTATGTTTTCATTTCTTATAGTAGATTCCTTTTTTTCTTTTTTTTTTTTTTTTGACTGGTAAGGGGATCGCAACCCTCGACACAGTGTAGATTGCACCACGCTCAGCCAGTGAGCACACCAGCCATCCCTATATAGGATCCGGCCATCCCTATATAGGATCCGAACCCATGGCCTCAGCGCTACCAGTGCCACACTCTCCTGAGTGAGCCATGGGGCCGGCCCTTAGGGTAGATTCTTAAGAGTGAAATTGCAGTCTTATGGTAAATTTATAATTAACTTTTTGAATTTCTCTTTTGAAATTTTTAAGGACACAAAATTAAAGCTGTGAAACATAGAATTACCATATAATTTACAAATTCCACTCCTAGGTATATACCCAAAAGAACTAAAAACAGGTATTCAGAGAAAAGCTTTTAAATGACTATTTATAGCAGCACTCTTCACAGTAGCCAAAAGATATAAACAACCCAATGTTCATGAACTAAAAAATGGATAAACTATACAATGAAATATTACTCAGCTATAAGAAATAAAGTTTTGATTCATACTACAACGTGGAAGAACATTGAAAACATTATGCTAAGTGAAAGAAGCCAGATACAAAGGGACAGGACATATATTCTATGATCCATTTACATGAAATATCCAAAATTGGCTAGTTCATAGAAACAGAAAGCAGATTTGGGGTTGCCCGGAGTTGGGGGGAAAGGAAAAAAGAAAAATGACTGCTTAATGGATTTGGGGTTTTCTTTTAGAGTAATAAAAACTTTCTGTAATTCGATAATGGTTGCAAAGCATTGTGAATGTACTTAATGTCACTCAATTGTAAACTTTAAAATGGCTAAAAGAGTAAATGCTATGTTATGTTATGTGTATTTTACCACAATAAAAAAAAAATTAAAGTTGTGTGTGATCCTCAAACAAAAAATTCTAAAACCCACATGAACAGAGTAGATTGATTTGCTTTGGTACACTGATCCATGCATTGTTCTAGGAGCTTTACAGACATTATCTCTAATTTTCATAGTACTCCAACTAGGCAGATATTGATGTTCCCATTTTTTTAAGATTAGAAAATATGGGTTCTAAGTGGTTAACATATTCATTGTCAGAGAGCTAGTAAATACATGCTGAAACTGGGAGTCAAGATACATTCTCTTTTACTATAAACTGTATGAATTTTATAGTATATTTTGTTGTTCCAAAATTGTTTGAGCATGTACAAGTTGGAAGGCATCATGCATAAAAGAATATAGTAAAACAAAGCATTATTATTGGAGAAGGCAGAATAACCCAGAAAATGACTCTTATTGGAGACCTCAATGTTTTAGGAAATTTACATTGTATTTAATGCTAGTATAGCCCCAGGTAA
>NW_007729423.1:198722-199629 GCF_000696425.1 Galeopterus variegatus | reverse complement strand
AACTGGAACAATGACCATAATTTATCCCATATTGTATCATGACAGTTCCTAGCTCAATATAAGCTTACTTTAAGCTGATTTCAAATATGTTGGCTTACTTCCAGGAAGAACACAGAGCTTGTAATTTCAATTACATGGTATTTCAAGTAGAACCATGTCTTAATATTGGAGAGAGAGATTAGAGTTGACTGCCAGGACAGCAACAAGTTTCAGAGAAGGATTATTATTTTTAGATTACTTTAAGGACCAAGTGGACCAGCTCACCCCTGTGCTTGAAAACACTGCAAAGGCTAAAGAATTTAATACTTGGTGAGTCTTAATAGAAAAATGTAGGTTGTGTGAAGTGGTTTTATACAGGATCTCAACGGAAAGTTAAAACTCTTGCTTACCACATTGTATTGAAGAGTTAGAGGCTTGAATTACAATTAGCCTCCTATGCTGTGGGTTAGGGTTTATTTGAAGTATAGATTTACCAATAGTTGTTAGAAAAATATAAAATTACTTTGAGAAATATTTGGCCATACCAAAAGGAATAAACAAAACATTAAACCAACTCCCCTCCCTAAACCCCCCAAACAAACCTCCAAGCTTGAATAGAATATAGAGGTTGGAAGAGCTATATGAGTTATTTTATTATGACATTGTCCCTGAAATTATTAATAAAATTTGTATTGGATTGATATTTACAAATGTAAAGTATTTATATTTTTTAATTAAGAAGTGTATTACATCACAAGTAAACTTCTCAAAATCTTGTTTAGATTCAAATATATACTGACAATGCCATCGACATCCTTCAGCTCACAAGGTGAAAGGGTTAAGGTTCTTTATGCTTTATTTTAATTGCAGTTCCAGCCTCATAGGCCCCAAGTCCTAACAGCAATTGCATTCTCAACCATCTAATATA
>NW_007729423.1:195170-198210 GCF_000696425.1 Galeopterus variegatus | reverse complement strand
ATTATTTATGTTAATGTCTCATTAAGTTCAATTTCCCTCCCTTTGAATTCTATAAACCAACGACTGCTTAAAACCTTTCTAACTGGTTCCCTGACAAGACTTACACCTGTAAGCTCATTCATTCCTCGTCATGCAGGACCTTCCCTTCCTGTGACCTGATTGTTAGAAGTAGCCCTTGCTGTGGCGTGCTGGGGCTGCCTCTCACTGGCTCTGGCAGCCACTTATGCCATCTTTCCCCAGGTCTGTGTTCAGTGACATCACACTGGTATCTTGAAATCAGCCCCGTGGTAGGATCTTCACCACAGAAATGATCAAATGCTCTAAATAAGAGCCTTTGTTTCCGCTGGAGAACTGGTTGTTAAGCTTTTATCAGCACACCACTGATAGTAAGAATGCAGGTGAGAAATACAGAGAATGATGACATAAAAATGAACCAGGTGCTTCTTTGGGGGCATCACTGGCAAACTTCATTGTGGATGCACAGCTGGGGCACCAGAGCCTGTCTCCCAGGAACTTGTATCCTTGTAGAGTTTTCCACAGAGTGGTGTGTATAATGGGTGATTAGGACTTTCCAAATTTAATTAAAGTGGGAAAAATTTCTCCCATTCTTACATAAAATATCAGTGAGATGCTGTATTCTACAGTTCAGAGACTGACTGGTTGAAATGGAAAACTCTTTCTTAATTTTAACTTTATTTGGTATGTTTAGGCCAGCATTGCTCTTTAGTTAGTTCTTGAATTGTGTTTTTTTGAATATCAGAAACTGACCATAAATCTGTAGGTAGTTCTTTTTGGAGAATAGTATGGATCCAATTTCCTCCCAATCCATCAGAGAATGTGGATTTTTGAAATGACAGTGTGGTGTGAAGCTCTGCACTACTGTCCATTAGTTTGTTCTTGAAGGAATGATTAAAAGAAAATGACAAATAGTATATTCTATGGTCATAGCACTGCATAACTGAAAACATGTTCTCTTACATAAAGTAAATATCACTGTTTTTTTTTTTTAAAAATGCACACCCTTGGATCATATGGATGTGCATATGAATGCTGAGAATCAAATTTATTACATAGTTTGAACATGTATCCTGTTTTGTTAATCAACCAAGATAATAAATATAAGTTCCTAATATAAATCCTCCCACCATACCCATTGCATAAAGCCTTGTAGAAGAAAAGTAGAAAGTGAAATGATTTTAGCTCTAAAGACTTTCTGGTTCTCTTAGGAAGATTATTTTAATGCCCCAAGATGAGAACAGTTAAGTGAATTGTATGATACAGACTGTATACATAATGTCAGTTTAGAGATAGGAGAGTTTTCCATCAGTTGGAAGAGTTACATAAGATTTCAAGGGAGGATTGAACTTCATCTTTGTGTCATAAAAGTCATTTCTGATCATTTGTTTTACTCGTTAACATAATGTTTCTAGCTCTGCAAAGTAAAGCATAAAGAAGACAGAAAATTGGGAGCCTTGGATACATTTTACGTGACCCTCCTTTAGAAATTTGATGATGCAGTTTACATATGACACAGATAGGTCCTGTCCTACAAATTATATTTTCATAGTCTCTCTCTTTTTAAAAAAGAGAATGTGGTTTCTAACATGATAAAGAGGATTCTGATGTGTGAATAACATGTTCCATATTGTTGAAATTGACTAATAACTTTGATCTGTCATCCATGGCCCCTACGTGACATTTCGTGGTGTGTGTTCCTTTCCTGGCCAGGAATAGAGCCATGATCAGTGGTGCAAGCCCTCTCTGTGGCTGCTGGAGAGGTCAAGTCTTGCTCTAGTCGGGAGCAGAAAACGCTGAGAATGAGCCTCACACGTTCTGTGCTGGTTCCCGTTTCTGTGTTTGATGTCTAGCATTTGGTCACCATGCTCTTTCAAGCAATTCTGTGTATACATTAACTGGGAAAAAAAAAAATCACTCTAAAAAAAAATGCCAGGAGCAATTTGGTTAAACAAACTGATCTAAAAGTATAGAGCTACGTGGAACACATTATGGTATGGGAAAAACCAAACGAATTAATCATACGCTAAACTAATAAAACATACTGTTGACCTTAGAAATAAAAAGTATATCCTGAAAGTGTTACTTTTACATTTTTTATAAAGCTATGTTAAATTGCTACCTTAGTTCAAAGTGGAGAAAAAAAGCCAAAACCTGCCACCGGGAGGGAAGTTGACAAGTATGTTCTTTCATGATTACTTTGTATTAAGGCATAAAATTCCTTTTTGATGTAAACAGGGCTTTTAAGAATCTGGAAAGGAATGTTAAACAGCAGGTGAGGGTTGGAACCTGAGGCCAAAGAAGACATTAAGTAAACTTAACCAACCCAAATTACCCTGGGACTTGGAAAAGAATACCTAAGGCTCTCCCAGCCATGGTGAATTAACATCTGAGTTAACCGAAGCTGTACTATTTGCATGGAAAACTCCTGGGATTTTTAAGACAGAAATGCAAAGACAACTCTAAAAGGCTCTACCTTTGAATTCTGCCTCATAAAACTTGTAAGGCGACATGCACATCACAGCCTACCAATCATGAAAAAGTACACTTACAAATGTTTACATAAAATGTCTACCTTTACATGAAAAGTCAAGGTGGAACAGATTTCTTAGTGCAAGTACATTACATATATCTGTGGAACTCGCCTAGCCATAGGATACACACACTGGAACATTTTTTAAATGATTACTTAACCTTTAATTAATGAATAGTATATTAATATATTTTTCTGTATTCAGAATCATCTTAGAAATATTTAGCTTCATAGAAAATTCCTGGACTCTATAAAACTGAAAATTTTGTAACACAAATGGAGACACATTTTGGGGGTGATTACTCTGATGAAATAATATGTCCTGTGCCACTGTAAATATTCACAGTGTTTCAAATTTCTTCTAAGTTGCAGTAAATGTTTGGTACCAAGCATGTGTAAGGGGTATTTCTAGAAGATAAAAGTATCGCTCTGGGTCGCTGCATTCAAAATAGAGCCCAAATTCAACCATGACAGAACTGTAAAGATTTCTCT
>NW_007729423.1:193361-194439 GCF_000696425.1 Galeopterus variegatus | reverse complement strand
GGGTGATTACTCTGATGAAATAATATGTCCTGTGCCACTGTAAATATTCACAGTGTTTCAAGTTTCTTCTAAGTTGCAGTAAATGTTTGGTACCAAGCATGTGTAAGGGGTATTTCTAGAAGATAACAGTATCGCTCAGGGTCGCTGCATTCAAAATAGAGCCCAAATTCAACCATGACAGAACTGTAAAGATTTCTCTGTTAAGGAAAAGTTGTATTCCAGATTATGTGAGGTGTCCTGTTGAGAGTCTTCCTGACACTGAACGTATTGAGTCTGCTCTTACTCCCTGTGGACGCCAACAGAAGAAACTTGTATATTGGCAGTGTCAGAAATGACAGTAATAAAATAATAAGCCAGCATCATAAAAGAGTTGCCCTTTACATATTGAAAATTTATTATTTGCTCAAGTCTGTGTTCTTTGTGATATTATCTTGTAAAATCTTATCAATCCTAGGTGGTAAGTATCCATCGTTACTTTAATTTTACAGCTGTAGAAACTGCTGCCAAGAGGCTCAGTCATCTTTCAAGATTACAATACTAGGGAAGAGCAGAGCAAGGCTTTGACACAGGTCCACATGTCTCCCCAGCCTGCACTCTTCTTGTGTAGATGTCCAAGCACCACAATTGCCCAAACTGCCTGTGTAACCAAGAGGAAATAAATCCTTTGCATTCTGAGAAGTCACTCCATGCACAAGTGCATTTGTGACTTAAAACTAAGTGTAAACAGACAGTGCTCTTGAGAGCTGCCAGTGGCCTTGCTCTTTCCATTACATCATCCAGTGTCCCCTGCACCAAGTATGTACCCTGACACACAGGTTCTTGAATGAAGGTACAAGGCTGGGGGATTTTATTTTTCCTACATTTGCAGCTTGAAAGAGATAAAGTATTCCAATGCTATAGACCACTTACACAGCATAATTTAATCAGGAACTAATTTATTCCAGTTTGAAAAGTGTAACTCTACTGAGCTTCTGGAATGTTATTCATTTTAAAATTTAGAAAATGCACTGTTAGGTTTTTTTTTTTAATTATTAAAAAATCATAATTGACACTAACTCATTCATTTATTATTTGTTCA
>NW_007729423.1:191137-192153 GCF_000696425.1 Galeopterus variegatus | reverse complement strand
ACCTGATCAAAATCTTGAATAAGTTAGTTGGTGTTGATTGATATGATTTTGAACAGGACTGGCTCATGTCTCTGTGAAAATCTGGAGGCTTCACACATGGATATTTCTTCTTAAAGATGAAAGAGACTCTTATTTAGTTAAATGCAGTTGACAGAGGAGTTAGTAGATGATTTACACAAAGGGCGATCAGATGCGTACCCAGTATACCATTCATGAATTGTAACAATTCCTCCTCCGCAACATAAAAAAAAAGGCATATTATTAGCGCACTTGAATTTATTTATTATTTATTTTTGTATACTTACTTACAGTCAAGATCCTTCAAGCCAACTTTTAAAATGAAATTTAAACCCTGTGCTTTCCACAGGAGAACTCTGTAGCTTCCCCATCCCTCCATGTGATTTTCCAGAAGGCTCTGGAGACAGTGGCTCACTTTAACAAATAGGAAAGGTTAAAAACAAAAGTGTTGCCTACATAGAATATTGGGCTGAACATGTGCAGAGTCTGTCTAAAATTTAAATTTAGGCTAAGCCAAATCTTGATTCTGTTCTGAGAAGTGAACACGATGTACTTGTACAATGGATAGAACATGGACTCTGGAGTTCTAAAGACCCAAGGTCAAATCTGGCTTTAGTGGTTTTAGCTCTAAGATATTGGACAAGTAATATAGCCTCTCTAAATTCACTATTTTCACTCGTACATCATATTATAACAACAACTTTATATGGTTGTAGGAAGGATTAACTGAGATAATTTACACGTAAAGTGCTAAAAATTGTAGCTATTTTAACTTACTCACAGTTGTTTCAGATTGTCCTGAATTTTTGGACTGAAATAGTCCAACAAGATGCACATTCAGTCAGTCAGCAAATATTTACAGGTTGCTTGCTGGATATCAAGTACTCTGATAGCATTGGGGACACAATTATGATGAGGCTCAGCCTTTGTCCTTAAGAAGCTTCCAGTCTATTTGTGGAGATGGTGAAGTGAACAAGCAATTGGCCAGCCTAGGATGC
>NW_007729423.1:168503-190452 GCF_000696425.1 Galeopterus variegatus | reverse complement strand
TTCCTTTGTGCTGGAGGATAAAAAATGCAATTTTGAATTTTCTTGTTCCTTCACACACGCCCTACCACCCACATTGTTTCAGTGTCCCCCAGTGAGGGATTTCGGTAACCAGCTGCCAGAATTGAGAGCTCTACCAGTATCGAACTCTTAGGAGATTCCTTAGCTGTGAACAAATTACAGAATGGGGAGAAGCAGCATGATCATAGGTACAAGCGTACTTCAAAAACTTTGTGGAAAATAGAATTGAAAGATAATATCAATCTTTCCATGAACTTTTGGAAGTACCCTCATGTGAGTCTATTGAAAATCCATACACAGGTGGAAATGAATAAGTGGTATCTTTATTTGACTATTAGTACAAAAGGCAAAGAAAGTTATCTGTGGTTTTTCTTAACCCCCTTCAGATTATTTTGTAAATCCACATTTGTTCAAAATCTGTAGAATTCTTAAATAAGGTTTCAAGTAGATTGACAGATAAAAACTATTGTAAAATAATGATTTACTAAAGCACTGAACATGCTATATGGACCTTCTAGGCTTAGTAGATTCATTCAACAGACATCTATTGAGTATCTTCTATTGTAAAGCACTCTGTGAGGTACTGGGCATCTGGAAATGAAAGACATACTCCTTCCCATCAGTGAGTTTACAGTATGATGGGAGGGGCAGTTGAATGAGCAGATGTTTGCAAGACCACAGAAATGCTGTGACAGTTGTATGCACAGCATGCACATGGGGAGGAGAGGCACCCAATGCAGGCTGCAGGATGGTGAGTGATCAAAGACAGCTTCCAGGAGAAGGTGGGCTCTGGGCTGATGGCCAAGTGAGTTGCTTGGAAGGGTCATTACAGCAGAGGCAGAGGACAGCCTGCTGGGAGCCCATATGCAGTTCAGGATAGCTGGAGAATTAGGTGACAGGGGAGAGTGTCAGGCCATGATGTTGGAGTGACAGGTCACACCCCAAATGGGAACCATTTATCCAATGCCTAGCACTTTGATTTACAGATATTACCCCTAATTCTTTCAATTGAAGGCACTTTTATTTTTATTGTTTTTTTCCAACTGAAGAAAAAGAGACTTGGGGAGCTTAAGTGACATGCCTCAGAGGCTACACATCTAATGGGTGACAACAAAAAGGATCCAGACCCAATCTTGTCTTCAAAGCCAGTACTCTTTCCACTGGTTTGGGGGTTTAGCTTCCCAGGAGTGTTGAATGATATGTTTGTATTCTGAAAGCTTGGAGGAGACACTAAATGAGTCTAATGCTTGCTCTTACTTCCTCCTCTTGGCAGAAATGAATTCATTTATCTGGGCATGAAGTTTGTGATGTTAATTTCTTAAATTGTTAGAAGACCCTAACACAAGATTTGGTGACTCACAGGGTTGTTGTTGTTGTTGTTGTTGTTGTTGTTGTTGTTTTTGTAAGTGACTCTACGTATATTTGCAATGGGTGCATTTGTCCACAATAATAATTTACATTCCAGTCTAATGTAAATAATTTGTTGGATTGGTCCTGGACTAGAAAAACCAAGAAGTGGAAAATAGCGACGTAACGTGATGGCAAAAGAACTGAATTAGGAGTCCAGGTGTGGGCTAAAGTCAAACCCTGTCACGGTTTAAACATTTAATTTGACTAATACAGTTACTGATTTCATTCCTTGTCTTCTAGCATGACCATAGGCTGTGGAATTGACATACCTCTACTTTGGAATCCTCTTAGTCTCAGTTATAAAATAGAGATAATTGCCTCACAGGAATATAGTGAGAATCGAGTACAGCAGTACATGTGCTGGTCTATAACACGAATTGGATGAAGGGCATTTCCTTTCCTTTATTTGGACAACAAAGTCAAAAGCAAGGCTATCTGAACTTTCCTCCTCCTGAATTAAATGCAACACGGCAATAATTATGGGAAGCAAAATTCAGTCTAATTCTATCCTCTCAGTACTAATCTGCTTCAGTTTAGAGGCTCAACTTTGGAACTTTAGGGAAAGACCAAGTTTCCTAAGAGAAGAAATTCTAACAGAAGAAATTTAGTATTAGAATGTAGGATAACATTTTCTTCATGGAGGAGTTCCTTCGAAAGCCCACTGCCTATTTTTGCCCTCAGGATTTCAGGCAGCAGCTCTTTCTTGAAACTTTCTGCTCCCACCCATATTTTATTACTGCTTTAGAACAATGCTCCTTCATTTTGAGAGAAAAATCCATCTCTTTTCTTTTATCTATAAGCCCTAATTTCAGTTGGTTAAGTATCACAAGTACTCTTTCTTTAGGTCTTCTGTTGTCTTAGTCCTTTTTGTGCTGTTATAACAGAATCCCACAGACTGGGTAATTTATAAAGAACAGAGATTTACTTCCTACAGTCTGGAGGCTGGGAAGTCCAAGACTGAGGAGTTGCCGCTGGTGAGGGCCTTCTTGCTGCACCATCCCATGACAGAAGACTCCACATGGTGAGAGAGAGCAAGAGATTGAATTCACAGCTTAAAGCCCTTAATAATCAGCATTAACCCATTCATGAGGGTGGAGCCCTCATGACCTAAACACCTCCCATTAGACCTCACCTTCCAACACTGTTTTATTTGGGATTGAGTTTTCAACACATGTTTTTGTGGGACACATTCAAACCACAGTATCTGTCCTTCTGATGAAAAATGAATGTCTTCAGTCATCCTTTATGTGACCCTATTTCTAGACCTCTCTCCATTTTCTGCCTTTCCCTTCAACACATCAAACCTAAGCACAATGCTCTAATCAGATCAGCAAAGTACAATTAAACTACTGACAACCTAGAGGAGATCACTGTACTTCCATTAACAATGTCTGCTGTTGTAAATTTTTTAGTGGCTTCCACTATGCTTCTGGTGCACACCAACCTACAGTTAACTAAAATTGTCCTATGTTTTTAAACATAAAATGCTATCTGGCTATGTTTTTATAATTGTATATTTGTGTGATTTTTAAAAAATAGATAGCATAGTAGAGTATTTTACAATTAATTTCATTGGATTGATTTCAGTTTCTTGATAGATTAGAAAATTTATTGCAGTGCACTTTTTAATCTCACTGTCACTGTGAAAGCCATTTCTTCTCTACAAAAGTGGCCAACATTGCCCTCATTCATTTTCTTGGCTGGGGCACACTCTGCATGGTTATATGTGGCAACCAGCTCTAAGTCTGGTGCTTGGCCAAATTAGTGATTAGATTCTCTGAAGATTCTAAGGCAAAACTCTGTGTGGCAGGGGCCTTGGATTAGCTTGATTTGTATTGTCTCTGGGCATCAAAGGGCACCTACAAGAGTAGAGAGAATTCTTTCCCGGAAGACTTGTGATCTTTAAAAATACCAAGGCTTCCTTTTTATGACTTGGCTTTATTAAACTGACATACTTAACTAACTGACAGTGACCATAGATGAATTACATTTATCTTCTAACCTGCAATATTGGTATAGGTTTTAGACAGAAATAGTTTGGCTCTGAATTTTGCTGTCAAAAGTACCCAAGGTTTCAAGTGTTTATATTAATTAACAATGAGAGGGCATCAAATCATGTTATAAGAATTGTTTTTTTCTCTTGAAATTTCTGGTTTTTAGATTCCCGGACTTGGCAGTAACTCTTTTTGGCTCCTCTGCTTCTGATCCTAGCGGTTTGCACAAAATGCAAACACATGCAAAAACATTGTAATAAACCTCAGTGTTCAGTCATGTTCAGTAAGACCTCAAATGATGTTTGCTTTGAGCTTGATTCTAAAGATGGGCATACATACCTTCATGAGAATGGAAGATATCTTCTTACTCTCTATGATGTGGTTTGGCCCTTTTCAAGGTCTTAGAGCAAGCTTTGTTCTGTAAGGCACATTAAATTTACTTTTTGGTCTAAGAATTAACAGAGAAATTTCTTCCTGTAGAACATCTTGGGGCTTGAGTCCCCAATGGGGCAAGGGTTTTAGACCATGAAGGAAAAACTATGTTGCATCAAAGAAACTTGGAACTTCATCATGAGGCCTGCACTCTGACTTACATTTTATGAAGCATTTGAATTGTGGTTCATTAGGTTGTTGGGTCTGGTATCACTTTGTGGTTTTGCATTTAACATACTTACTGTACTGATTGGTCTGTAAAGTCAGTCCTATGTACCAGTGGAATAAATTCCTACTGGATAAATTCTCCCTGAGTGAGAGGGACATTTTTTTTTTTGTTGTTGTTCATGCAACAATTTTCTTGGGCTAAACTTACAATGAATGAATTTGTAAACAAAACTTTAAGACTAGGCTGAAGGGGTATAGACACTGGTATACCCTGCACTTAGTGGAATGTGATCATAAAGATACGTTTTGTAAGCAGTTCCTTCCATGTCCTTTCCTACTTTGTTTCCATACGAGGTTTTGTCCAGTTTCCCTGACAGGGACACTGCAAAACACCCTCCCATTCTTGAGAGAACTTTTGACTTTGATCTCTTCTCAGACAGACCATTTTAGTTGGTGGGTTTGAAGGCATCTTTCTGGTAGGCAATTTCAATTGGAACTTACTTCCTTATTGTTATTCCTATATTCTACATTTAGTTTATTTTTGTTCATCTATACTTTGGGGTCATTATCTAATTCAGAACAAATGTGGTAAATTTTTAAAATGTCTTTCTCTAATTCACGTTCAAGATAAATTTTCAGTTGATGCTAAATAGATGTAAGATATAACTTTCCCCCTTATCTCTTTCTACTAGAATCTTCCTGATTCTGTCATTTTGAAATTTGCAAAGCTGTTATACAAAATCTTTGTCTTTCTGTCTTCTAACCACATCTTCTACTATCTTTTGTACATTAGAAATTTGTGCTTCTTGTAATAATCATCATTCATTAGATAACTGTTTTGGAGAGATTCATAGGAGCCAAGCCCTACACTAAGTGCTATTGGTGGCCAAGAGACATGTCCACCATCACGGTGTTATTGATGGCAAGAGATAGATGTGTCCACCATCACAGAGCTTCTACAGTATTTTTAGACTGGCACAAGACTGTACCCTTCCTTATGGAATGTGGAAGTCATTGGGTCAAGGAGACATATCCACCTAGAGTCTGACAATGGCACTAGGTACCAGGATCCTGGAAACCCCTGCATAAACAATTCCAGACCTGCTTCCTGGACCTGCATGAGCTTCTTTCCCTAGTCTTTTGTTCCTTACAGCTCAACTCTAGGCCTGAGGACTGGACAAAAGACAGCTGTTTTGGAGAGTGTGGACGAGCTTGCACATGCAGATAGGAATATCCACACATGTGCTCATAAAGCAACTATTAAGTTTGGGTCTGTGGAGCTGACCATGTAGTAGAAACCACTTCAGGTCAGTGCAGTCAGTGGGCAAATTCTCTAATATTGGGGAGACATGGGAGCACATGGCTGGGTGGGGTGGGGGCCAGGCAAATACGTGGGTCAGGGGAGTCTTCCTAGACAAATGGAATCAGAGCTGAGGCCTGCCAAGAGTAGATCTTACTAGGTGGTTGCAGGAAGAGGGCACAAAAGGTACAAAGGAGTGGCTTGAGGAGACAGGAAGGACAGAGGTGGGAGGGAAGGAGACAGAGAGACAAAGAGACATTGACTGTTGGGGACTTGGAGGCTATTCAGTATGACTAGAGTACTGGGGAGGTTCCTGAGATGAGGATGGGGATGTGGTTGGGAGCGAGGTCTTGCTAAAGGTGCTGTCTTACTCCCTTTCCTCAACAATTAACTTCTCTTAACTTCTGTCATTTGCTTCTTTCTAGTTCTGATGCCTCAGGCTTTTTCAAGTTCTCCTTCATTCATCATCTGTCAACCTTCCATTTACCCTTGAATTTACTTCTGAAAACATATTGGTATGTGAAGCCATTCAATAATTTCCTGTTATTGAAAATGCAAGATTCTTCTAATGAAAGTGACACAGAAATAAGAATAAATAAACTAAGAAGTAGCACCTGATTTCCCCATCATCAGGTCACTTTCCTAGCTATATTATGAAAGAACTGGGCATATCCCTATTTTTCATACCTTCCATAGTATTAGGTTGATTTTCTGTCTTTCACCCACTAAAAACTTCCTAAATACCAGTACTGATATTTCTTATAATGATTAATAATTATGACAGCCAGGGTTTTGTTCTTGTCTTCTATGCTTTATAGACATTATTTCATTGAATCCTCATAATCCTTGAGGCAAATGGTGCAATCATCTTTTTGAGACAAGGACGTTGAGACCCAGGAAAGTTATGTGACTTGCCCATGTCCATGAGCATAAGAGGCAGAACTGGGGTTTGAACCCATATTTGCCTGATGCCAAAGCCTGTACTCCTCCCCATCTAGGACATCACCACCTTTGTCACCTTCTGACAGCACATAGAGTCCAGGCGCAGTCTTAGTCCGATGATCAGCTCATACTAAGCAGAAGAAATAATGTACATAAACACATATGGTAAATTTGGATGCATTAATGGGAATTGCTTTTTCAAAGTTTCCTAGGGACTGCAGGTAAAACTTCAAAGTTAGTAACTGTAATAATTTGAATAAACTAAAGGCTCTCTATCTCCTTACTCCAAGTCACTTTTCTTATTTATTTGGAGGTCACTTCTTTTTCTCGGACAACTGATTATGCTTCTACACATTTACTCCCAGCCATTCACAACTCTTCTAGTGACACTGTTTATGGCATCAGCTGCCAAGTTTGTGACAGATTAGATAATGCTCATTAATGCATTTTGTTTATTTGGTTTGGGCCTTAATTCTGCAGATAGCATTCTCTCTGGACCACTTATGAAATCAATTAAAAAATAAAAAATCATCCTCTTTCAAATAAATGTGTTAAGGATTAAAAATAGACTTTTGAATTTAAATGTACTGCCCTATTACATGGCCTGAATTTGTTTACATTTACAAGTCAGTGAAAAAGAATTTTTCTTACAAAGTTTACATTATTCTATGGCCCTAGAATGTATATTAAGTAATGCAAAGGTGTCTGAAATGTGAAACTGGACTTTTTGTTGTTGAATGAAAAAAAACAGAGACATATGCTAAAAGGAACAAACTGAATTATTTGTGTTCATGCATCTGTTAGAGAATATGTTTCTGTAAATGTAGAGAAATGCCTAGTAATACTACTTATCTGAAAAATCAATCACTTTTTAAAATTAAGGAAACATGGACTGAGAGCATGAGAGACCTAAAACCCGTGGCATTTCATGAGCACTGGGTATCAGTTTTCCCCCACGCTTCCATCTGAGTCACAGGTCAGAAAGTTGATCACCTTAGTGGTTTAGTCATTTTGCAAAGACACAGGTTAATTTAATTTTAAAAGAATACATTGTATGTTTGGTTTAAATTATAAGGCTCACATTCATATTTCACTGACCTTGGAGAATTTATACAGATACTTTACAGGTTCCGAAGTGACATCTATTGATTTTTTTTAAAAAAGCTTAATGGAAGTAAATTTAAAGGCTTAATTATTTCAAAAGATAAAAAAATCAAAATTGCCAACTGATTTTTATGGGGTCAGTTTTATAATCATATTAGCTTAAGATTAAACCAGAGCAATAAGAGTGTCCTTAACAAATTCTGTAGATATACAATCAGTAATTACCAGTTTGCATAGACCAAAAAATTTGGATCAAGAGGGATTAGGTACATGACCATAGAGATATAGCCAACAATACGTAGAGTATTATAATGTTTCACTCTAATTTTTCAGAGTTTCACTTGGACCTTACAATTATGTGCATAAAAATGTTGTCTAATATTAGAAATGGATGTTTATTTTAAAATATATTTTTTTGTAAAATTAAAGACAAATATAGAAAATCACCCAAATCAAATGTATGGCTTAATTATTTAATATGACGAGAACAACACCTGGGTCAAGAAATAGAACTTTGCCAGCCAACCAAGAACTCCCCTCAGTATGCCACATCCCACTCAGCCTCTACCTTCCACCACAAATAAAAACTATTCTAACTTTTATACTGTTGCTTTGCTTCCCACAGATTTGTCACCCCTCTTCCCCTGGGTGACAGGGCCGCAAAGGATTACTCAAAGCCCATCTCTTCTGGGCAGTGAGAAGCCCCAAAGGAGTTAATCTCCTGGAACCCTCAAGAGCGAGGCATTTCTTCCTTTTGGGAAATTAATCACGAATTGGGGTTCTCACCCCACATTTATTCTCTAGACAAGGAAGTTACAGGAAAAGAACATAGGTGTAGTTATGGCTAATTATAGTTTAACAGTAGAGGCTGGTAACATTCAGTGAAACAAGCAAGGTGACATTCCATAATGCAATTTGCAAAAAGTTAAGTCGATCCACCAAAAAAGCTTGATCTTAGCAAACAGTCTCTTTCCCTACAGCAATTTCCCAGTATCTTTACATATCAATCAGTAACTTGTCTGTCCCTGAGCCAGCAACCTTGCTGTGCCGCAACTCCCCATCTTACAACAGAGACTATCCTGGGGTAAGTTTCCTGTCCCTGCAAGGTCGACATCTCTACATGTACTCCCAAGAAGTCAGGCCAAACCTGAAAGCACAAAAAACTAGGCCCTGCGAAATACATTTGCTTTATAGTATACTCCACATATACTGATCAAATCCTCATATCACCTAAATATACATCCCTTGACTCTATAGTTAACTGTGCCAACTTTTAAAAATCAGATATGTCTTTAAGTTTCTTCTAATCTGCAAGTTCCTCTTCCATCTTTTGCATTTTCTTGTAATTTATCTGTTAAAAAATGCTGGCCATTTGACCTGTAGGGTTTTCCACAGTCTGTACTTTGCTAATTTCATACTCTTGCTGCAATTCAATATGTTCTTCAGTCCTCTATATTTTCCTGAAAATTATCCAGAAATGGGATAAAGCTTCTTTGGGGCATGACTATGGGAGGCACTTAATATCTGGGTTTTTTTTTTTTTTTCTTTATCATTCCTTTTTTATCTATTAGTTGGAATACTTTTGTTGTGACACTTTCCCTTATTTACCATTCAGATAGCCAGCATTTTAATTCTTATGGGAAAGGCAGGATATTTGCTTGATTTCTCTTCTGTATTTACTAGTTTTCAAGATAATTAATATGTTCTCTGTCATCTTCTGAATGTAACCAATTTTCTCATTAAACTTACTTGATAGATGTCAACCCATGGAAATTATTATCATTGCTATAGCTAGAATTTTCCCATCTTTGGCTCATGAGAGCTTCTTCAAGTTTGTTTTTGAACATAGGGGCATGCTGTAATAGCTTCCTTGCTATTGAGTCGTAGAAGATGTTCCACATTCATACTTGTATTGTAAATTTCCTGCCCCAAACACGGAATTAGCCATTTCTTGAAAAGTCTTAGTTTCTTTTAGTGAGAAATGGTATTACAAGACCACAGTCTGGACACCAGGGCTGCTCATTGCCCCTGGGTTAGTCATTACTTTTAGCCCCTTTCAGTGGATGGTTAGTTCACGCTGACATTTTCAATCCATATTAGAGAATACTAAGACTTTAACTTAACCTCTTTTCTTACATCTTTATCTTCTTTTTGTCTATACCAAGAATTCTGGTTCTAATGCTAAATGTGACACTAGAATTGGAAGTATTTCATAGCAACTAATTTGTTTTATTTTGCATTACACACATACTATTCTCAGAATAAAAATACCAGTACATCTATCAATATGAACACTGAAAACAAAAATATTTGCATATGCTCCCACCATTCTCTCCCAATTTTTTAATAGTTGTATGAAATTCACATTGTCAGAGCACATAACCACTATTGTCTCTCCTTTTCAGCTCTCACGTTGTCACTGTAAAGGTAACTGCATGTTAACGCTCACCACCAGTTCTTGTATCTAGGCATTTTGGTTTTCTGAAGCTTGTTTTCTACTAGGATCCTGAGCTCACATTTTCTTTCTTCCTGTATCTGAAGTATATGACTTCCTTCTTCTTCTGGCATAAAGCACTGCTGTTACAGTTTGATGATACTCTAAGTATTTTCTTCTTGTAAGTCTTGTGATCTTTTCTTTCTAGATGCTCAAAAGACTTTTATCTTTTTCTTTAAAATATGATCAATTCGTTGGAATTTGTCAGAATGACTACCTTGCAGTAGTCATTTTGAGTCACTATTTTCAGGTACACAGTGAAACATGTAATCTCTTCCCTTGCTTTTGTTTTCTTCTTCAGGGTCTCCAATTATCCATATATTTGGTCTTCTCTGCTTCTCTTCAATATTTGTCACTTTCGTTAAAATCTTTTTTTAAAAATCAATTCTTTTTTAAAACTTTTCCTCTTATTTACCTCTGGTTCTCTAAGGGTATTATTTGTTGTGTTTGTTTCTTCTTGTGTTCCTTCTATTGTGGTCCTCATTTCTGAAAAATTTTAAAGACTTCTAATTCTTTTCTGAGTTTTATATTTCATTATATTTTTAAAAAATTCAATTTTAAATATTTTTATATTTTAGTATTATGGAAATAATCATTCATGGCACTATATTTCTAAAATATAATAAAATATACTTACTAATAGATATTTTTCATATTTCAAGGTGAAATTCAATAATTACTTATAAATTCTAAATAATTAGCAATTTCTTTAATGGGCTTATTGTACATTTAGTAACAATATCTACTCAGTGATTTTAAAAGTGACTTAGCTTTTTTATCCTACTATTTACAAACGTTGATTTGTATAAGATCTGTGTACATCCAGAGCCAACTAAAATGTAAAATTTGTATTCATTCATTCATTCATTTTTCAAATATTTGTTTTTCATCTATATTGCCAGATCCTACAACCAGGACTTGGGAAGCAAAAATTAATAAAAACAATTTTTGCCTTCCCACAACTTACAGTTAGGGAGGAAAGGTAGACCAAGTAACTAGTGATTAAAATAGAGTGTAATAACATGCTTTGATAAAGATATGTTAAGGAAGCACATGAAGATTTGTGTGAGGAGGTCAGGGATGGCTTCCTGACTTGAAAGAGACAGTGAAGGTGCAGGGGAGAAGCTCCCATGTAGTCGGGAGTTGAGGGCAGGGATCTAACAAGTTCATAGAGCTGTACGTAATTTGACAAGGCAAGAGGTAGAAAAACCAGTAGATGGGTAGGTCAATGGAGATACCCACATTTACAAAATAATAATACTGCATTGTACAGTTGCTTAAATCTTTGAAGTTCTTAATACTCTTTCACATTCATTATCTCATATGTAACACAACCCTGTTTTATTGTCTATACTTTATAGATGAGGAAACTCAGCTTCAGAAGAAAAGTGTTGACTCTCCAAGATCTCATGGTGATAATTTGCTGTTTTGGCATATTAAACCATTTTAGAAAGAACAAATGAATACTACTTTTTGTACATGATAATAGTAAAATGATACTAATAATTGTTATGATAAATTAATTAACACAAATCAGAGAAGATACATGATAGGTACAATGACTATTTCAATGTTAAATGGATCTTTCTAAAATCAATTGACCAATAATATGTTCTTCAGCCTATGAGTCAGTGCAATTAAAAACATTAACACTAGTCATTTGTTCTTACAGTCATATTCTCTCAACCTGTCCCTTCTCTTGTCCAACATCCACCAATAAAAGTCACCACTCTCCCAAATATCAAGTCTCTTATTACTGTCTTTGCTCTCCTACTTTTTCATATGAGATTGAAAGAATGGGAAGAATAAAAATGCTTTTCTTTTGCAACTAAATAGTCAGTTTTCACAAAATAGAAAGGAACACTAAAATGTCTTAAATTGTTTAAAATTTAACATTCTTAGAAATAGTCATTAGCCTCATAATTGCTCCTCCTCCTTTTTATTCTTTTAAGGTAAATCTCTAAAGCAAGGGCATTGTCACTAAAGGAACTATTTAGCTTAAGATGAAAATCTTGGAGGAAAAAATGTAAATTTACTTACACATTTACAAATTAAAAAATGTAAAATTATTGTTTTTATTTAATTAAGCAGTTGGTTATGTGCATAGGGCTTGAGTATTTTTTGTTTCTTCTGAGGGAACAAATTTGGTTTCAGATCAAGAGTGAAATTGCTGATTCCTTGTACAGACACAATCTGCAGTTCCAGTGGATCTTAAAGGCATGAATCATAGCATCTTATTTTAAAATGCTGCAGTCAGGCGAGCCCGTGGCGCACTCAGGAGGGTGCGGCCCTGGGAGCGCGGTGGCGCTTCCACTGCTGGGTTCGGATCCTATATGGGGATGACCGGTGCACTCACAGCGTCACTGGCTGAGAGCGATGCGGCTGGTCTCAAAAAGGACAAAACAAACAAACAAAAAAATAAATAAATAAAATGCTGCAGTCTTCTGGTTCTTAGTAATGCTAAGGAAGTCAAGTATCTTTTCTACTGGTTAAAGGTGTCATTTTCAGAGAAAGGGGATTTACACTGGTGCTATATTTGTTCATAATATTGTGGGCAAATTTTCAGAAAAAAATTTAATCTTAATATGAAAAACATTGAGGGCAAATGAACAGAAACAGCATCTGCTGGTATGTGTAACCCTGAAAACAAATGCAAGTATTAACTTACTGAATTCATCCATCAGTGATTTCAAAGACTTCTGAGCTTTCTGAAAATTTCTGAGTTTTCAAAATATTGCATATAGTTTCCACTAATGAGAAATAAATCACTGCCTGCTCTCTCAGACATCAATAGCAGTTGCTGCCTACAGAGTTTGCAAAGTTTCGGAAGCTAAGTTTCAATCTCCTCGTCGTATGTCATAAATTCAGTAACCCAGTGTAATAATATAGTTAGAAAACACAACGTATAGCCATCATGTTAGCAGCTATATGACAGGAAGTTATAGTATGACATTAAGAAGTGACACATGAGGTTGATATCTCTATATCTGAAAATACAGTCCACATTTCAGTGCATGGCATAATTGGTGCTCTTCATTATAATACTTATGGTTTTATATGTTCTCTCTGTTGTGTCTGGGCCCTTGCATTAAATCTTCCTTCTTCCTGGTATGAGTCCTCTTTCTTATTCAGCTCCTTCATCTGACTAATCATCTGAGTCTTTAGGATGAAGCTTAAAAATAATCTCCTCAAGCATTACTCTGTTCACTTTGTCTTCAGTACATGTATGCAGTGGCTACACCAGTCCTCAGCACATGAGAGTTTTCAGTGCTTGCATGTTAAATAATCAAAGGCCTTTTCTTCTTATGTGTTCTCATAGCACTGTGGTCTTAATTGTGTCAAGCAGATTTTGTTCTGCATTCTGATCACTTGTATATCTGTTTTCTCAAGATAAGCTTTTTATGATAGGAATGAACTCTTATTCAACTCTTTGTCCCAGCTCCTGGCACGGTATGTGACGTATAATAGGTGCTCAATAAATACTTGTGAAATAAGTAATGGGTGAAGTTTTATGGGTCCATCACATTCAGAAATGCCCTGGCCATTCATGTTGAGCTGCCTGTCTTCTATGGGTCCCACATACCTCAGGTACTTCTTAAAAGAGGGCTCCGTGTATGAAGATTATGTTAGTTTCATTTGGGAAAAGGTGGGAATAAAGATCCTTCTGGTGGACGTAGGGTTCTCACGGAACTTTCTTTGAAAGAAACTAATACCTGAGGTCTTAGACATATAGTGTTTGTGAATAAATGTACCCCACATGGAAGTGCCAGTCTGCCTGTATTTTGTCTAAGGATTATTAAGAGATGAATAGAAAATACTTACTGACTAAAAGAAGAGAAGCACAGTATAGTGAAAAGTGGCAATGAATTGAGAAAAGTGTGAGTCTAATCCTACCTCTGTCTATAGAATATTCTATCTCATGAGAGTGTTTTCTTAACTGTAAAATAGCTAAAATAACCAGCAACAAGAGCTTTCATCTCTAACAGCCTTCATCCCATGTCATACGTTAACCAGTATATCATATCGGCCTCTTTTCTCCCCTCTCTCTGAGTTTATATTTCTAATCCACATTTAAAACGTTTTTATCTCAACCGCGAATATATTAATAGCTAAAATAACCAGCAACAAGAGCTTTCATCTCTAACAGCCTTCATCCCATGTCATACGTTAACCAGTATATCATATTGGCCTCTTTTCTCCCCTTTCTCTGAGTTTATATTTCTAATCCACATTTAAAACGTTTTTATCTCAACCGCGAATATATTAAGAATTCATTATAAGTGAAACCACATTTCAGGAAATACCTTTTCATGCTCTTTTTTTCTTTAAGGCATAGTTTCCATGTATTCTGCATTTTCCTTCCTTCACACGCCCCTGTAAGTCCCCCTTGTATCCCCTTTACCTTCTTTATTTTTCAAAGGAAATGGCATTTGGGTATTTTTGATTTGTTTCCAGGTGATTACCAAAATATTATACTGTTAGAATGACTTGAAATATAAAATGTCAAGGCTTTAAAATTAGGAAAAAGGATGACTGAAATGGACAGCTTTGTGCTTTGAAAGGGATTTTATTTCATTGGTGTCCCCAGTGGGGGGAGAAGGGAATGTCTGCATTTCAGCAATCCCCTGCCGGAAATGGGAAACCTGCCACAGACATAGAAATCAAGCCTCTCAACTGGGCTGTCTTGTCTAACCCTGAGGATCAGATCTGCTGATGTCTTGTTCTTTGCTTTGTCCACCCTGCCTTGTGCCACATTGGTAATCCTCTCTGCAAAGTGTTCATTTCCTCTATATTTGCCTCCTAGAGTCTTTCACTTCATGCTCCTCCTTCACTGGGGCCACCCATGTCAGTGATTTATGAGTGGCAGCTGCAGCCAAACTCAGGTCTGTGTGGCCTTTGAAACAAATGGTATTGTGTGGGTTTCTGCTTTTCCATGATGTAGATACTGAAAAGAGCTGGCACTGTGGGAAGTAGCAAGGCCATCGGGAAGCCTGCTTTATACACAAATATATCCAATCATCAAGAAAACCTCAGTCATCACCAAGTCTTAGCAGAAGACCACAAATGGCTAGACAAATTGAGAAAATCATTGCAGTCCAGCTCCAAGGAAATAAATCACCCTCTTCAATGGGCTCCCAGGAGCGGATCTCTAACATCTCACTGTCAGCCCTCAAATGTGCAGAGGCCAACCAGGCAGGCGCCACATGCTGGGTGCTCCAGAAATCACATCTGTAACTCCAAGTAGTTTGCCACCTTGTCCTCTTACCATTAGCAACCCAGGCAAAGGGGAAGGGATCATGAGCACACCAAGGACTAGTTTTGCCATGTAGAAGAGCCCGCAGCCCTCCTTCTAGACTAGCTGTACAAGTGAGGGGAGAAAGTGTAGCAAGTTCAACTCTAAGAAGCAGTTTATCTGACATAAGTTTCCAGACCTCTCTGTGCGCTTTGAGTTAAACTCCAAACAGTTTGGGGGATTTACATGGATTTGATTTTTCCAAATAGCTTCTGCTTTAGTTTAAGTAAATAGAGCTATCTTATCTCTTTCACTCTTTAATCCACTGAAAATTCCACATTTAAACGGCAGCACATTAATTTTTTGCTAGTGGAAATTATAATTTGAGTAGAAATAGTACCACCTCTGAGGTTTGACCTGTGATTTCTAAATTTTTTGGAATACCCACATTTTATTCCTAGCTTAATTTTTGTTTTGAGATGAGCATGTTTTCTCCTAACCTGTCTCCCAAGTGCTTCAGAGCATACATCACAATTTTTTTTAAGTGAATTTAATATTTTGTGTTTAAAAATTTTTCATTTTAGGGAGGTAGAAGGGCATCAGACTGGAATTCAGACCCAGGAAAGCTTTGTCTAGCTTCTTGACTTTAAGCACTTCATTCAACCCCTCCTGCATATCATTTTTCCCGCATATCAAACTGGTCTGAGGATGTCTTGCCCTCAAGTTGTGGTGATAAAACCATCCAATGAGATAATATATGTGAAAGTCCTTGGAAAGTTAAAAAATATTCTTTAGAAAGAATGTAAGCTTTATTCACACTTATTTAGTTATCTTTTAAACACATATTGTGTCCTAGAATTTATCGTTTCATACTATTTCAGAATTTATTTCCAAATGTCTTTGGCCATGGAGTATAAGAATATAACTTATCCAAACTAACAAGTTGTTTGACAATTCTGACTGCCAATGTTTAGATGAGTTTGAAATCTGATGTTTTAAATTTTACTGATTTAAATCTCAGTGATTACTAGTGCTCAAAGAAGTGCTGGTAAAAGGCACAAATAATGGAGAATTTGCTAATTATATATTAGTAAGGTGAGAAAGACTGGATATAAAGGTTAATAATCTGTCCTCTTTCCATAAAATGTTTTCAAGTTCATGTGTTAGATCTTCACACAAATTTATAGAATACAGAATTAGTGATTTTTTCTTAATCTAATTTTAAGAAGATATTTGCAAAATTAATAAGAGCAAATTTTATACAATTTATTTAGCATTATGTCCTAAAATTTAGTTAGCTATTCTAGCTGGTTATTGGTTTGCAAAAACTAAAATCCACTTAAAAAGGTGGTGTTGTTTTGAAAAAATTATTATCTCCTTCAAAGAGTGAAAAATTGCTAAACTGATAATCTCACAATCATCAATTGTGAAGTTGGAGGTTTGCTGCTGCTCTCAGATCTTACTACTCTCCATGTTTCTTTCATTCTTTCCTCTTCTCCTGACTTTTTCAACCTGTCTTCCTCTTTGCCTCTAGGGAGAAGCCTCCAGTGGAGGACACTCTTTGAAAACCTACACGGAAGAAGTGAGTTTGAAGGTGTCCTTATAACATAGTCTAAAACCAGTTGCCTCTAGGGAGAAGCCTCCAGTGGAGGACACTCATTGAAAACCTACACGGAAGAAGTGAGTTTGAAGGTGTCCTTATAACATAGTCTAAAACCAGTCTGTCATGGAGGATGAAATACTCAACGGGGCTTTCTCCATCTATCTGTAGGGTTTCTAGTCTATATATGTTCATTGGTCATGTCCACAAAAACAAAACAATGAATGTTATCAAAATAGTTGTTGTTCTTCATTGGTAGAGAGATAGTGTGTATCATCAATTCAGTCTTCCTGAACAAGAAGGTGAAACTGCATAAACCTAGTGCTAGCATATATTTTCATTCATAAAAATTTGTGGATATTCTAATAAATGAGAAACACATGTTTTATATTGAGCATGCTCACACAAAAAGGCATGGTCATTGCTCTTATTGAAAGATCAATCTATACTAGATCAGCATTCATTCATGTGAAAAATGCTCATTGAGGATGTTATTTGTATAGGCCATTACACAAAATGCTGCTCCAACAGTTAAAATATATGGTAGATATATCTTGAAGAACCCTTTTGGCTCCTGGATTTATTTTTGGAGATGTCCAAGAGTGTTCTGTGTCATGGAACTTTGGACTGACTGCAGACTATTTGGGAACTCCCAGATAAACCATAAAACTTTGTCTGAAGCCAAACCACAGTGGTCACTAAACTAGCCATCTAAATCTGTTGTAGCTGAAGGGAACTAGGAAAGAGTTTGGTGATGATATCCCAGCAGTACCAAATATTTGGTTTGAATATTACTTCTAAACATGACAGAATCTGTTTCTCTAAATATTCTTGCATGTATGAATCCATCCAAAAACCATTATGAGTGGCCTCCTGAATGTTCTGTGTAGTCCATGCAATTATTCTATGCAATTATTCAGAACAGTGTACCCATACTTAAACTCTTCCTTCCTTCCAAATATCACTTGGTGAGGAAAATCAGAGTGCACAATCCCCCTTTATGACTTTAACATCTCTGGTTTGCACACTTATTTGGAGGTGGATGAAGCTTTGCCAAAGGCACAGGGAGAAGAAACAAGATAAATCTTTTGAGTTCAGGTTAGAAAAGTTGAAATATACAGGACAAAAAAAAAAAGAAGGTTAGAACACCAACCCTAAATTTTAATTTAATGAATTTGATTCTGAGATTGAGTAGAATACTTAAAGCAATTAATGTGGCCAAAGAAGAGAAAGACACTATTTTCAAGGCATACCCCAATAGAAACTCCCTTTAGGATTTTGTGGTTGCCTGAGCTCTTGGCTTAGCATTCCCCACTTGGTGGTGGGATGGGATGTGGTGGGCTACCTTCACAAGAAGGGTGGCTAATACCTCTTGTAATGTGTCCTATCTAGGCCTAACACTGTGGAAGAAAGGGAGCACTTAGGTGCTGGTTTGGGAATGGGCTACATACCAATGATAGAACTTTTAGAATAAGTCATATTGTGAGTTTGTAGTTCTTGTCCAAGAAAAGGCCTTATTTTCTCCATAATTACCAATGTGCGATCGAAATGTCCATGTTTTACACAAGTGTAAATGCTTAATGTGGTGAGACAGTTCATAATTTGTGCTTTTTCAAGGAGGTTCTCAAAGGACATTGCTCCTCAGAGTGTCATCCTCAGACTACAACAATGGCATCACCTGGGGGTTTGCAAGAAATGCAAAAATCTTGTGACTTACCCCAGAACCAAAAAAATCAAAATGTGTCCTACCATGATCTGCATGTGATTCGTAAGCACCCTAAATGCTGAGAAAGCACTGCCCTAAAATGTCCTTTCTAATATTATTTCTAGAGAACAATTGCTTACATCATGGAAAATCCCCAATTTTGTGTAATATACTTAAAGGAAATCTTTATTAATAAATTTACGAGTTTTGTTTATTCCTTTCCTCTCAATAGAGGAAAGAGTAGGTTGGTTGTTGGTGGTATAAAAATCTCTCTGCTTTATGAGATTCATTACTGACTTACAGTTTGAATTTTGCAAGAACGTGTGAACTGCCCAATATAAACCTTGCCTTTCTTAGGGTTTCAGTATCACATAGTATTTTCACCTAATGTTGGTTGATATTTAGATTTAAACCAACAAATTATTATCCTTTAGAGTAAAACTGTAAGTGGGCTCTTAATTAGCAAATTATTAACTTACTAATAGTTGATTTCTTTTTGTAGGCATTAATCTATTGGATCCTTAGGAAATATATAATCAAACCCTTCTCTGTTGAGAACATGTTTAAAATGTGAGCCATAAAAATGATAGTCTCTTTTTTTTCCCCCACTTTGTCCTTTTTCTACATGTTACTGGAAACAGCAAACAAGAAAGAACTATATTTATAAATGTTAGAATCACTGAAGTTAGAACCAAGCTAGCAAACATTTGCTTTTATTTAGTACACACTAAAACTCAAATAAACCATAGTGTTTACATTTTTAATATATTTAACATTTCTTGCTAAAGTTTGAACAACTCTTTGCAGATCAAAGTCTCTGTTTTTTCTTTTTCATTTTGTCTTAGAATGAGACAGAATCATAACCACATGCGTGTTAGACAATTTTGTTTAGACCTAAATCAAAACTAAAGAGACAATATGGTTTCCTCTAAAACTAAAGTGAAAATGGAACTTATATTCTGTATTTTCTATTTTTTAATATATTATTTTTCCAGACTAGGATATGCATTCTTGACCGAATAAAAAAATGAGGTGTTTTATATACTCTACTTTTCTCAATCCTTGACATAGCTCTGATAGTTAAAATTTCAAAGAAATTACATACTTTTTACATGTAAGGCACTTGCTAACTCAAGGTGGGAGTCATAATTTCACACTGCAGAAATTGTAGCTTTTAGAATCATATTAATGTTCATTCAAAAATATACCCTCGTATAATTTAAAACAACTTATCAAATTGAAGTACTTCCAATCTTGATTGTCACACCTTTTGTAGAAAAGCTAATCCATTTAAAATATCGTATTACCCAGATAAATAATTAAGAAGCCCCATAGTACACTGATTAAAAATCCCCTAGTCATTAGTGAAATGTAGTAATTTAAATATATATGTATCAGATAAGTATTGTCAATTCAAATGGTTAAACATCTATAAAGAATTAAATACTGAAGTCAATGATTTTTTAAACTTTTAAAAAAGTAGTTTAGAGCAGTTCCTTACAACTTCAGGAAATTAGTTGGTAAAGGCCAGAGACAACGTGCACAGGAGTGTGAACTCACTCGAGGTGTCAGATGGGAGCTTCACAATGTCTAAGGGTGTCAGACAGGAAAAGAAACACTTGAAGCAGGGAGGCCTTTTTCAAATCTGTTGAAGTTGGTTTTGCCAGCTGTACCATCTGAGCTGGAAAGGGGATTGATTCTATTGCAACAAAAGATCTTGGAATCACTTTTCATGCCAATTTCAGCCTGTCTTTTTTTTCCTGTGTTGTGTTCTATGAACACTTGTGTAATAAAGTTCCAACTATACTTCTGATGGAAAGTGCATGACATTATCACGTAGAACAAATAAGCGATAATTTACTTTTTAATATCCACAAAAATTTACTTTTTAAAAATAGAAATAACTGTTAATTTACTATCTTAGTTTTATTCCACTTAGGAAAGAAAGATTTTTTTTCCAAGAAAATCGTATTATGTCATTGACATTCATTAAGAATACATACAAGTTGTTAAATAACAATTTTTAAAAAAGTTATAATCATGACTCTTACACAGATATAAAATGAACACATGTCAAAAATTATTTAAGTATTATGTCATTGACATTCATTAAGAATACATACAAGTTGTTAAATAACAATTTTTTAAAAAGTTATAATCATGACTCTTACACAGATATAAAATGAACACATGTCAAAAATTATTTAACTGAAAATTAATGAAAGAACAAGATGTTACGATTAGTTCAAAGGAGAAATCAAACCCTCACCTACATAGTCATGCAAGGAATGCTGAAATGACATTATAAATAGACACAAAGACTGGCAAAAACTGATCAATATTTATAGGATAATAATCAATTGCATTCCAAGGATGCAATTTGCACTTATATGAACAAGAATCATTTGCACTGTTATCATTTTCTACAAATTACATAGTTGTAAAATAGCTAATGTCAGTGAAAGACTCTGAGCTTACATAAAATCAGATGACTGGAAGGGGTGCTAGAAAAAATTACTTGTTTTTCATTGACTACACTGAGTAATCTTTCATTCTTTTCATATTATTTTTCAACTTTACTCTACAATTTTCTTGGAGAGAAAAACCACCAAATGGAAGGAGTTAGAAAATAAAATGGAGTGCAATCTCACCAAATAGGGTAGTATAGTACATTTGTCATTTAAATTTATTTAAATAGTTTACACTTATTTTGCAATGTCTTTCACAATGTACCATATTTTGCTAAGTTTGATATTATTTGCTCTCTTTTCTTTTTTTTTGTTGTCTTTTGTCTTTTTCCGTGTCCGGCAATGGATCGCAACCCTCAGTGTTGCCCCCGTACCGGACCGGGAACCAGCAACGGGATAGCAACCCTCGGTGTTGCCCCTGCGCCTCGCTCAGCTAGTGAGCGGGAACCGGTCTGTATGTGGGATCTGAACCCTCGGACGGGAGTGCCGCCGCGCTTTCCAAGCGGCGCACTTATCCAGTGCGCCACCGGGCTGGCCCTTCCTCTCTTTTCTTTTCCCAGATCCTATTAGTTCAAACTTAGAGCTTCTCAAACTTGGTTAATTCCTCTTACGTCTTAACTGCACTTTTACAATTCCCGGAAAAGTGGGCGACAGAAGTATCATTTACTGAAAAATTATGGATTTCATCCTCATAATAGGAGACATTTATTAACAAATACAGAAAGAAAGTTATTTACAAACTTTACTAGTTTAACTATGTAAATTATATACAGGGAGTTTTATTTTAATGAAGATACAGGATTGATTCTTTGTCAGGGAAGCAGTCTATTAAATGTATCTGAAGTGGAGAGTAATTTTGTGTTGCTTTATATACACCATGCTTCAGAGATCCTTATTTTATGGGGATCCTATGGTTAAAGAAGTAAAATGACAGTGATTAAGGCTTTTTGAAAGATAGAAACTAAAGTTTTGTGCATTATTTATTTACTTACACCAAAGGGAAAGAAGGGAAAGAAATTCTCAGTTGATTCAGAGTTAAAGTATCCAATGGTGAAAGTTTAAGCAAAGGAGGGTTTTTTTT
>NW_007729423.1:166604-167709 GCF_000696425.1 Galeopterus variegatus | reverse complement strand
TCTCAGTTGATTCAGAGTTAAAGTATCCAATGGTGAAAGTTTAAGCAAAGGAGGGTTTTTTTTCTTTTTTTTATTTATACTGAACTTCTTTGGCTACATATGATATAAATCACTGATTAATTGCATTTAGAGAATCCAAAAAGAATCTATCCATGTTGAATAACAATACTGTTGAAGTTTATAAAGCACTTATTCTGTTAGCACATAGAAAGATATGTTGATTCAGGGTTAGCAACTGTTTTCCATATGATACATGTCACTATTTCCCACCACTCGTAGTCCCTGGATGTTTGCTCTACTTATGGTGAAAGTGTTTTAGAAAAGGGATGGATGGCATGTCTTCTAAAAGCAACACAAAGAACTTGAACTTGGGGAATATGAAAGAGTTTGTACTATGCTCAAACACAGTTTAATATTCGTGTAGAGAATTTTTGAATATGTTGGTGAAGAGCATCACATCAGCTATTGTTTTAAAAATTGTTTGAGACTTTAGCTCCTTGAACCCATCAAAAAGAATTATATGTAGCCTGATGGGCTGAGATTTGGACATACATAGTATTGCCTGTTGGCTCTAGTAGAGCAAGCAGGTGAATTATATTACTAGCTCTGTTCCAGGGAAAGCCAAAGTAAAACATTTAAATCATCTATTAATAGTAATATTTGTATTATATTCACAATAACTCAAAAGTTTATACTTCTTCCAAAACTACATATTTTACTGAAATAATGATCTGTTTATACTTTATGTGATTTGTAATAAACAAAGAATTGTTGAATACTGCTTATCTATTCAGGAGTAAAGCCATTAAAACCAGAAACCAATCAGCAGTATCGCTTAATATTCTGAACTATTGTGAGGAAAATAAATAACACAATTGAATTACTAGTCACGTCTTTTCTTATGAAAACAGATTTTAGTATTTGGACAAAAAAGCTAAATAAGCAAAATACTCTTAAAAACATTTTTTTCATGGTCACTTTAATTTTTTTCTGTTTTAAATGAAGAGCTTCAGCCTTTTGATTTGACCTTACAAAATCAAAATGATTATTTTTCAAATTTCTTCTTTAAATGTCAGAGACTGCATGTTCCATTTTTGAAAAAACT
>NW_007729423.1:155341-166172 GCF_000696425.1 Galeopterus variegatus | reverse complement strand
TTACTTAGGTCAACACCTTATTATTTCACCCCCTTCTGTGAGGTTGTTTCATACATTTGTAATGCATTTGTATTTTTTGTTTTGTTTTGTTCTTTTTAATATTTTGCCTTTCATCCTGTAGTCCACCAGCTGCCTAGTTGATTTTTTTCATTTGCACACATTAAGGTTTACATTGTGGTATAAAATTCTATAATGCTTAACATCTTGTATTTACTATTACAATATCATAGAGAATAGTTTCACTGCCCTAAAATATCTCCCATGCTTTACCAGTTGAATCCCTCACATCACTCCCAGACTCCTGAGAAATTGTGCCTTTTTGAAACTGTAGACTGGGACTGAACATCTCCACAAGTTACCATCAAATTTAAGGGATAGCAGATAGGACATTTCTCTCATACAGAAAGTATTGTAAGTAAAGTGAATATTTCATGTCTCGTGATGTCTCTTTATTAGAGATCAGGGGTTCTGGGGCTTCATTTTTGTCTTGACAGTATTTATCTAAACAAATATGAAGCAAAATATTTCAAGTTGGAGGAAAAGATTATTGAAAGGAGGGGAAGATGATGACTGAATGTGAGAGGTCAAGAGTGAACTGACAGATTATATTAATTTTATGTTTTTAAGTTTTAAAATATATTTGAAAATATTTTCTTGAGTTATGGCTCAATAAATTTAAATTGTTAGTTATTTTGTTCTAAAGGGGACCTGTCTTTCTTCCTTTCCTCCTCCTTTCTACCCTTCATTCCCTCCTTTCTTTTCTTCCTTACTTTCTCCTACACAAAAGTTTACTCAACAGAATTCACGTTTCGTGCCAGGCACTATAGTAGATGCTGGGAATGCATAGCTGACAAAAAGGTATCCACGTTCTCAAGGACCTTCTTTATTATTATAGAGACAGGAGGATAAGAAAGAATAATTATTATACAGTAATAATATGTTGGCGTGATAGGCATATAAAGCAATAGAGGAATAACTTTGCCTTGGAGGATCAGTGAAGGCTTCCAGTAGAGATGACCATTGAGCTTTGGAGGAGGTGAGTTAGTTAATGTTTGAAACACATAAGGAAATGTAGAGCAAAACATCTTGGCAGATTAGAGAATATGACAAAATTGAGGAACTACCAGTTAACTATAGCTGGAATGGTCGAGATGGAATGGAAAGGGTAGTGTGATAGATTAGGGTAGACAAGTATGGATCATGAAGGGCCTTGAGTTTAGATTTTATCCTGGGAATAATAAGAGAGCCACTAAAGTATTATAAGCAAGGTATTGATTACATTATATGACATCTTTAAAAACTCCCTCTGGCAGCTAACTGGGGGGGGGGTGACAATCAGAGAGGGTATGAAACTTGATCCTAGAAAACTTCCTAGATGGACTACAGTCAGGATGGGAAATAATGAGGGTTTGCTTTAAGTCAGTGGCAGAGGCAAAGAGCAGCAAGGAAGCATACGAGAAATATTTTAACAAAAATAAGGAAGCAGAAAGAGGAAGGAGGCAGTGAAATAGTGCTGGGGGTAAGATTGAGGATGTTCTCTAAATGCTACTAATCTTCATTCTTATTAAAAGGAATATGAAATCTTGATGGCAAAGAGGCACATTTTGTGCAATACATTTCATCATTGTATTTCCAAGAATGTGTCAACATTTCCATAAAAATCCTAATTCAGGAGGAACAGAGTGCAGATATTTTTTCTTATTAGGAGCTTAAATCTTATTAAAAAAAGAATGTGTAACAAATGAGTTCAGAGTCTGTGGTATGTCTATGACATGACAATGAATTTGAACTTAGAGCTGCTCTTTGTTGTGGGGAAATTCGTGTTATGGTTTTTGAACATGCAATTAATGAGACTGAAGTATACACTCATATTAGTTTCATATCAAAAGACTTAAATCTAAAGTAACTGTGCTCTTTGGCAGGATGAATCCTTAAAGCAACTGCAGGTGGTTCATCAGCCCTGGATCCTGCCAAGTGACACAGAAAGTGAAGGAGTGGAGGCAGAGCAAGACAAACGTGAGTGGACACTGCTGTTTTCTGGCAAATTGCTCTTATGATAAAGGTGTTTCATTTTCATGGCATTAAGCAACTTCTGCAAAAAATTCAGACTTGTTTAGGGAGAATATGGAAATTTAAGGTACACTTCAGCTCTCTGTCTTTATTCAATAACATCTTAATTGTGGTACAGAGGCCCATAAATAAACTTTCTGAAAGAAAGGAATTAGTCTTCCTGAAGGTCTACATAGAATGTAAAGTTGGAATATGAATCTTCTAGAAATACTGTAGAATTATATCAGTGATAATTTGTAATTATTAAAAAATTTAAAAGTATGTTAGGACCAGCTGATTATTATATATGAAATTATCCTTACTAGTTAAATGAATAATCTGTTCTAAATTCACAAACAAATTACTATTATAATATAACAAGACAAGTAAAATATATGACTCTCAATTTAAGTTGCTAGATTATAATAATAAAAATGGATCACTATACTATGGCATGACTCAGTGCATGCTCTCCAGGGCTTTAGTGACATTTTGAGACATGGGATCAGCAATCCAGTTGAGAGATTAGTATCTGGATGATATAGAAACAACTTTTAAAATAATAACATATCAAATATTATTTATTCATTTTTACCAGTGGTAGCCTGGAGAGAGAAATAATGATTATATGTGATAACATAGCCTTCATGGTAATTGGTGTGAAGTGATTAATTAATAATTCTCCTAAGCCATAACCACCAGATGTACCTAATATGTTATACAGGTAGCATTATGATTGTGTACCCTGGGGGGTCCAGGAAGTCACACTTCCAAGTTAAACGGCATTTTAAAATACCCTTACCCCACTTCCTGTTACACTTCTCACTGTGTAATGGAGATGAAGAAAAGATTACTCAAAGCAACATGAATGCAATGAGAAGCCCGAAGGGACTGCACCTTAGCAACTCCTCTGCTAGAAGGAGAAAACCGGGTATAGCCCCGATTCAAAGTTAGCTTTGTTTTTTATTGGAAAGACAAGGAAGTTTCATAAGAAAAATCAGTTGATTCAATCATTTCAAAAGGACACAAAGACATGGGCAATGTGACAAATTTATCTATGGCTAAGTATAGCTTAAGCAATGGGAACAAGTAAGATCATTTAAATGTAAGTATAATTGTCTCTAAAGTTTCTACCAACAAACAGCTTTCCCTTAGCAAACATTTTTTCACATTTTTCCCTACAGCAATTCTTTAAAATCTCTTAACAGGATCGGTATGTCAACCACCTGTTAGCTCTAAAATCATTAAAGTATACAATCCCATACCTAAACAGTGATTAGAGTTGATTAGATGGGCTTTTGCCCACTGGCTGTAGACTGTTGTCTCTTAACTGAGGACTTTTGCCCCATGCATGCATTACTTAAAAACCCTATTCTAAAAATCAAATGAGAATCAAGATTTCTAACCCTCTACAACTTCCATGGCAAGTTCTGTGGCAAGAGGGACCATGGGTAAGAGGAGGACCTAAGAGTCAGAATGCCCAGGCTGGGTTGGAGGAAGAGGCATAGAGCCCAAGTGTCACCAGCTGGCACACTTAGAAATAGAGTGAAAAACACAGTGACATTTTACCGACTTCACTGGAGGGAAATGACACTTTCCATAGAACACAACTGATGAAGACTCAGAAAGTAAAATACACATTAAGCAAGTACAAAAGCAAGAGTATTTGGGAAGATCATTAATGCAAGGAATCATAAGTAAAATTGTCTAGGGAAGAGCAGCATGGGAAACAGAAAGGAGAAGTCTGAAAGAATGAATAGCAGGCCAGCACTCTTAGGAAAAAAATGCAAACACACTTACGCCCTCCCTCTTCCTTCCCCACATTCCCACATATTTAAATATACATAAACTTTTATTCTAGAGTTTAGATTAATCATTTTCACCAAATGCTTTTAAGGCCTCCATAAATTCTGTGTTTAAAAAAAAAAAAGAAAACTCCAAATGACTGTGTGTACCCAAATACTTCAAAAAGTTCATGGAAAAAATGGAATTAAAAGATAATACAAATCTTTTCATGAACTTTTTGAAGACCCCTCATATTGTATAAACACAATAGATGTAATTGTGCTAGTTTTACTCTGTTAGATCCAGCACACGGGTGCCCACGGTGGACAAAGCCAGGAGAACAATACCCTTATAGAGAGCAGAGTGTATTAATCACATGCATGTACTGTGTCTTATAATAAACTAAAACTTAAAAACAAGACAATTATCAATCAAAATAGAACAGTGTACCCAATTCCAAATCTAGACTTATTTCCTTTTTCTCAAATCCGTATGTCTCCAATCAGTATTAAGATGAGAAAACATATCTTGATAATGTAAAGAAGATACCCAGAATTTTCTCAACCCTTATCATCTAATACATATTGCCTTTCTGCATATATTTTCCCAAGCTTTTGGATATGAATTCTAATTTTCTCCTTTTCTACTATGGTGAAAATTATTTGAGAGAAAAAGTCCATCTGGTTTCTTCATCTTACTGAGGCACATAATAAGCCCTCCATAAATATGAAAAGAATTAATAAATGCATGAGTAAATGAATGAGCAAATGAACATACAAATAGATTTCTTTGGTACTTTCTAGCTTGTTTTTCTGGACAGTTGAAAATCTAAAATAAAATATATAATAATTGTGATAATAGTTGTGGTATAATACTACTCATGATTTAATAATTGTGATGTAATAACAATTGTTATAAAAATTATTTATAGTTTTATTACAGTTTTAATATTGGATTTAAAGTTTATCTATGGATTTTGCTAAATGGTCTATCAATCACTCTAAAGAAGGCCATTCCTGAACTCTGTTAACCATAGACTTAGAACCGAAAATATTTGATCTCAGCAATTTTGTACTGGGAGGTGACCCTTGACAATGCTAAATTGTTTGGAATAAAATCATGGTTTAAAATAATTAGGTGGTAATAGGAGCCATCTGGAAATGGAATGCTAGCTAGCACTGTAGCCAAGCTTATAGCACAGAGATGCAAATCGTTTTCAAGAGTGGCTTCCAACATCCAGGTCTGGGACACATGAAAGTCGGAGCCACTGAAGCACCGGCATCTGCACTGATACTTGCACTCAGATGTATGTGGTTTGAGAACAGCTAACAAGATACATGCAGATCATCTACCTGTTTTTTTCCTTAGTGAAAGGAAATCAATGACATAAATCTATGTGAACTCGGCATCTAATTTAGAGTAACTTACAGGCTCAGACACTAGAAATTTATGAGTGAGGAAGAGGGTAACTTCATCATTCCAACAGTAACACCTGTTTCTTGACTCAGCTTTCTATAAATTAAGCCTAGGTAATTTTATAGAATTCTGTAATTTCTCATGAGACAAAAATCATCATGGTAAAAAGTTTCCAAATAATGTCAGGATCTTTACAGTGGTGTATATTTCTTATTGCACCATTTAAAAATAAGACTTAGCTCAAATAAATTTTATAAATGAGCACCTTTCAGGAAAAGGTATCTTGCACAATTAAATGAGAAGCTTTATAAAATTTTATTGTAAACAAGGTAAGCAGAACCCTTCATTAAGTAAACTGTTTTTTCTTTCCTCTGCTTTTAGTGGGAAAGTGTAAATTAGGGTGAAAAAAAAAAAAAACTCATGTCAGGGGTGTGTTTGTTTTTAATCTCTCAGTTGATGGTCTGAAGTCACTAAAGAAATCAAACCACAGATATTTGAACCTACTGGTGTTCTTGGTTAATATTGATATTCCTGGACTCTGCTTTAGACCTACTGAATTGGAATCTCTGCACACAAGATTCCTAATTTTGCATTTTAAGTAACTCCTCAAATGATCTTTGATTATCCTAAAGATTGAGAACTAAAGAAAGGAAAAGTTCAATGAATCAGAGGGTTATGTTTTTAAAATTGACTCCACAGTGTTTTTAGACTTTGGACCTTATTTTACTAGCACTCTTTCCCCACCTATAAATTAAGTTTGGGTATAAAATGTAGGGTTGGAGAAGAAGGAAGGAAGGCTAAAATTTGCAGGAATAAATCTGAAGTCCTCCAGACTGTGGCTCAAAGTGAAAGACTCAGAAACATCCAGAGTCGATCCAGCCAGCACTCTCTAATTACCTATTGGATTTTTAAAAAACATGAATAACCAAGCCAAAGACAAACAAGCAAATGAACAAAAAGCCAAACCAAACCAAATCAACAAAACAACACAGATGTCAAAATGAAGAAGTAAGACCTAGAGTGGTACTTACCACATAAAAGCTAATGCTGTCATGATGCTTTGAGACTTCAGACTTGGGTTTAGGTCCTAGATCCTGGGGCTGGAGGTCTTAAAGTTTATAATGGAAGGTGATTGGGTCCTGGGTCTGCTTAAAGCAGGGGAGCCAATGTGATGTCACTAGATAAAGCCTGACACCTGGAGAGGCTGTCTTAGATATGAACAGGGAAATACAATACCTGTACTCACCAGCTGTGAAAAAAGCCAGGAAGTTTGCTCCCTGTACTGAGCTTTGTATGAAAAATATAACGTTATCCATAAGAAATCAACCCTCAAGTCTGTACTTAGGTTGTTGGGTTCAAACAAACTACCAATATTATTAGAACCCCTAAATTATAATAACAATTTGCCAGCATTATTAAAATTCATAAAGTCCTCTCATATGTAAATGCAAGAACTGGGGGATTTAATAACACCTAAAGATTTAAAAAACAACTTCTGCTGAAGATGAGCTCTCAATCAAAATTTATAAACTGCATTGAAAAGTTATAGCAACACAAGGGTTAGGCAGCAGTTGCTAGAAACAGTAGAATGAGCATAATCAGAATGGAAAGAAGTATAGGACAATCAGAAAGAAATTACATTAGAAGTATGTTCTGAATGTTTAAAGATGTAAAAGAAGGCAAGAAAACCAAACTGAAAGAACTGGAAACTAAGAAAAAACACAAAAAGATATTTAAAAGATTATCAATGAATTCCACAAGTAAAACAAAAAAAGTTACTAATTAAAAGCTAAATGTGTTAAATATCTTACTAAAAAATTCTAAAGAGAGAATTAGACAAATTAAAATGGATCTGAGAAAGCCAGCCAGAAAGCAATAAAGAGTGTGAAGAGATGGTTAAGAACTACTGGTATGAACTACTGGTTAAGAGACATGATACAAGTTGAGCATCCCTAATCTGAAAGTCTAAAATCCAGGATGCTCCGAAATCTGAAATGCTCCACTATCCAAAACTTTTTGTGAACTGACATGACACCTCAAGTGAAAAATTCCACACCTGACACATTATTTTTTCACTGTATTAATAGCATGTTATATCTGTGTAAATTAATGTAAAAAAGTGATTGCTCATTGGTAGCATATAAACTCGGAGTCAGGAATGATGGTGATGCCAAACAACCACAGATGGTTTACATGGTGGCTGACATAAGTGACACCTTTGCTTTCTGATGATTCAATGTATACTAACTTTGTTTTATGCACAAAATTTTTAAAAATATTGTATAAAGTTACCTTCAGACTATGTGTATGAGGTGTATATGAAACACAAACTTTATATTTAGACTTGGGTCCCTTCCCAAGATATCTTATTATGCATATGCAGGTATTCCAAAATTTGAAAAAAATCAAAAATCCAAAACACTTCCGGTCTCAAGCATTTTGGATAAAGTATACCCAACCTGTGTATATAGTTGTTTGTGTGTGATATAGGTTCTAATATATATGTATATATGTATGCACATATACAGGTTGCATATAAAATAATGAAGTTAGAATTTCAATAGAATTCACATCAATTCAGACTACACATCTCCAGTAGACTGAGAGGAAATCCTGTGCCCAGAGAAACTACCATGTATGAGTGATTACCACTCACAGATCTTTGCTAAAGGAACTACTCCAGGATATATTTGGGTAGAGAAAACAATTGATCCCAGAAGAATATTCATGTATGAAAGAAACAAAGATGAGCAAGGAAAAAAAAAAAAAAGTAAACATGTTGGCAACCTTTAAGAATTTCTGACTAAAATAAAAATCATTAATTTCTGTTACACTCTCATTTGTCACCTCTATCCCCCTTGGTGACAGACATGCAAAGGATTACTCAAAGCCCATTTCTTCTGAGCTGAGAGAAGTCCCGAAGGGGTTACTTTTCCAGGAGCCCTCAAGAGAAAGGTATTCATCCTTGGAAAAATAGCACTGAACTGGGGTTCTTTCTCAGTATTTATTCTCCAGGCCAGAAAGTTACAAAAAAGGAACATAGGTGGAGTTATGAATAAGTTTAGTTTAACAACAGAAGCTGGTAACATCAGTGAAATAACAAAGTGATATTCCATAATGCAATTAGTAAAAAGTTAACTCAGTCCACCAACAAAAGCTTGTTCTTAGCAAACACTTTTTTTCCCTGCACAATTTCCTTAGAATATTTACATAACAATCAAGTAACTTTCTTAACATATAAATCAGTAGGATAACCTGCACCAAGGACATCTGTCCCTGAGCCAGCAATTTTGCTGTGTTACAATTCTTTATCTACAACAGAGACTTTAGCCTGGGGTACTTTTCCTGTCTTTTGCAAGCTTAACATTTCTATGTGTCGTTTTAAAACGTTAGGCTAAACCTGAAAATACAGGGCTTTGGAGGCTAGGACCTGTGAAATAATTTGCTTTATTAATGTTAGTGCTCTCTACAATTTTCCAATAGAAAACAGGAAAGAAGGGAAAAAATATGATAAATATGCAAAATGTGATGGTATAAATAAATTCAAATACTTTATTAATTACAAAAAGCTGATGAATGAAATAAACAGTGAAGCAAAAGTGCTGTTTAATCAAGTGTAGTTTATTACTAATGTGATAAAAGTTATATTCATAAGCTATGAGGATCTTTAATTAAAGTAATCAAAGTAAACCTAAGTTGTTATTAATCTGTTGTACATACTGAGATTGGAATATAGACAAATGCACTTCACTATGTTTTGCAGCAAAAGAAAATTAAAACAAGAATGGATTCTAGTTAAATCTGTATTTATCAGATAATTGTATTCAACTGAAAATTCAGATCTATTGAGCTTTTATTGCCTTTTTAGTACATTGATATAGACAAAACTAAAAATCTATAAATGTTGTTAAAAAGTTGATGACTAAATTTAAGCTATAATTAATATTTTTTGAACCTAGTAAAAGGTAACACTGGATTCTTACATCAAAAATATCAAATATATTTTGATTTAACAGAAGTTAATGTTAAAAGTCTAAAGTTGACAACTTTGTTCCAATACTTATGACGGTGTGTTACATCTCAATGTTCTTTTCTCTGTATATTTTGTTGTTGATACTAATTTTAAAATTTTAAGATGCATGTTTATTTATCTTTTACAAAAGCAAGACACAAGCCCTACATTAATTTTTTATGCTCTTATAGCAGGAATTTTTAAAATATGAACTTCTTAGTTTAGAATAGAGTACTAAAAGTTGCAAAGATAGTAGACAGAGTTTCCACACACACCTCACACAGTTCCCCTTATTGTTAACATCTCACATTACCATGGTACAGAAATAAACCTAAGAATCCAGCATTACTATTAATTAAACATCAGACTTTACTTACTCGTGATGTCTCCCTTAGTCTTTATTGGTCTGTGATTGTTTCTCAGTCTTTCCTTATTTTTCATGACCTTGATAGTTTTGAGGAGTATAGGTCAGGAATTTGGCAGAAGGGCCCACATTTTCTCATGATTAGACTATGATTATGGGTTTTGGGGAGAAAGGCCAAGGAGGTGAAGCACCCTCATCATTTACATTGAAGGATACGTACTATCAACATTACTTATTCATGCTGTTGTATATCACAAAGCCACAGTAATGTTTGCTAGTTTCTCCACTGTGAAGTTACTCTTAACCTAACTTTCTATATTCTATATTCTATTTATATTGCATTTCTATATCCTATATTCTAGCCTATATTCAGGGAATATGCCATCCCACTGCCTTCTGGCTTCTATGTCAGCTGCTAATCTTATTGAGGACCCTTTGTATATGGCAGGCAGTTTTTCTCTTGCTGCTTTGTAGATATGTTTGACTTTATTCTACTTGGAGTTTCCTGAGGTCCTGGGTGTGCAGATTAATGTTTCCATTAAATGTGTAAAGTTTTTGGCCATTATTTCTTCAGATATTTTTTCTATCCCTTTTTCTCTCATCTCTCATTTTGGGACTACATATACGTGTACATGTATATATACTCACACATAATATATACATATAATATATATTATATATACACACACATATGTGTTGGTATATTTGATGGTGTCCCATAGGCTAAGTAACTTAATCCTTCTTTCTTTTTTTTTCTTTACTGTTCCTCAGACTAGATAATCTCAATTGACCTATCATCAGATTCTTTGATTTTTTTCTTATGCCTGCGCAAACTTGCTGTTAAGCCCTTGTAATGAAATTTTCATTTCAGTTCCAGAATTTCCATTTTGTTCTCTTTATAATTTGTATCTCTTTATTTATAGTCTCCTTTTGGAAACTGTCATCACTCTCATACATTTCTTTAACGTATTTGACATGATTTCCTTTAGTTATTTAAATATATCGATAGTAGTTGATTAAAAGTCTTTGTCTAGTAAGTTCATCAACTAGGTTTTATCAGGGCTAGCTTCTATTGATTTCTTTCCTGTTTGTGAGCCATATTTTATTGTTTCTTGGCATGTCAGTTATTATTTTTATTTCTTTGTTGAAAACTCAACATTTAATATACTATGACATGGCGACTCTGGAAATCAGACCCCCCCCCC